>NW_005842797.1:188021-243415 GCF_000455745.1 Alligator sinensis
GAAAAGTTGGCAGCCTATGACACATAGTTCCATTTAATAGTCAAATCTTCTGCTGTGTCTCCTGATGAGTAGCCAAAGAGCAGACTTAACCAAATCACAAAGCTCCCTGCTCCCTTATCTCAATATATGATACAGACTGCACAACTCAGGAAGGCTGCAGCACAAATGGAGCATTGCTACCAGAGAAAGCCAGAAGGTATTCTTTCCCCAGCTCCATCCGGCCAGGTGGTGGAGCTGTGCTGAATTTACTTAAAAGGCGGGGTGGGGGGTAACTGGCTGTGTATCTCACACACCTATTCTGCAAAAAAGGATATATTATTTTGTATCTATCAGCTTTTGGATCATGTTAAGGAGCTGACTGGTGCTGCTGGCCTTTTTCTGCTACATAAGCCCTTATATTCTTCTTCTCTTGGCTGCTTCTATGTGAAGGATAAACAGCTCATATCATTCTGACTGTCTGAGTTAATTAATTTCACATTCCAGCTGTAGAGGGAATTGATTCTTTCAATAATTCTCTGCTGTTGAGATGCATGCATTTTCCCAGGATCCAAATCCCACATAAGCAGGAAACCTGAATTCAGCTAGGAAGTCAGGCGCCTGACAATGATGCTCTCAGCTCTGGGACTGAGCTGTGCTGCTTTTCAGCATCCCTTTGCAATGACTAATAAAAAACTGGGCAGGGAGGGGACATGGCATAGAGGAGAAAGGAGAGGAGTAAACCTTTCTTCCCCTGGGACATAAAAAACAGTTCCCGGCTGCTGCTCCCACAGTGTTGATTGAAAGGGAAGTCTGCACCACTGTACGCCCTCTGGATCTGCCCCTGATCCTGGGGATCTGCTGAATCAAAGCGATAATTGGTAAGTGAATTCTAAAATAAAAAGCCTTCCCATGAATATATTTGACATGGGAGTTTCAGCTTAAGTACCTTCATTTGTCTTACTTGCCAAAGCAGCATATGGGGAGATGGGTGGTCTCTCAGGTACCCCAACAACAAATGCTTTATGAGGTAAAAGTTTAACCAGGATCTAAAAATGGGTGAGTCATTAGAAACTGCATACACATGTATGTATATACACACGAGGGAGAGAATGCTAGGAACAGGTAGTGGCTGCCCTGGAAAGTCCTCAGGAATGGGGACCTTCCTATTCAAGTATAATTAATGTTTCTGTCACTAATTACAGAAATCTTTTTTTTATTTTTCACAAGGGTGGTGCTTCAGAACAGATGAAAAATAAAAAACATTAGCATTATCAAAAAAGCATGCACCGGCGCTAATGCGCAGTACTGCTGATTACGGCGCATTAACATGGTACCTGTAATTACAGGTACTAAACTTAAGGTGCCATAACTATGGTGCATTCTTGAATGTGTAGATATCCCCACTAAGGATTTATCTAGGAAAACTCAGTGTACATTAGGCTTCTCAGGAAAGCTTTGCACAGAAGTGATGTTTTAGTTAAGCAACCAAACCAAGGCAGGCAGGCAGGCAGGCAGACAGAGACAGACAGGCAGACAGAAGGTCTATTTAGCTAGCACTGAAATAAAATGTATTCACTTTTTCTTGCTGTAAAACATATATATATATAGATATACACATATATTCACATTAAGCAAAGTGTTCCATTTCACCAAAAACTAAATGCTTCATTTTGGGGCCCTTACACAGGAAATAACTACATTCATAACATTAGAATAGGAACTGATAGTAATACTCCTATTGTATTGAATAGCCCAGTGGTCAGGGGACTTGCCAAGAATGTGAAAGACCCATGTTTAATATTTTCCTTTGCCTGAAGAGACATTTTTCACCTTTTCCAACCACCATACATTAGGATATTCTGGGGAAATTTCTATTTTGATGCTGTTTCACTTTGCATAAATTATCAAAGATTCACTGGAACATGGACTGGAAAAAATTGTCTCTCCTCCCCCTGACCTGAGTGTCCTAGCCAGGTTATAGAGTCATTCTTAGTTTCTTTTTCTTGAATTCAATGAATATTTAAATATTCTGTGCAAAGTGGAACAGCACCATCAGGACAGACTGAGGGAACATTACTTGCAAGCAGGAGTGAAACTCAGGATACCCTATAGCGTCATAGAGAGGGCATGCACAGGAGAGAGAAGAGCCATGCATTTAAATCCCCTGTCAGAGGAAGAAATTGAACTGAAGTTTCCCATGTCAGGTGAGTGCTTTCGCCACTGACTCCATAAGATGAAAACAGGTGCCGTTGCCACCCCCAGTTTTTTAGGGATAGTCATTGCTAAGGGATTTGTGAATCCAACTCTGTTTTTCCCCTACAATTGAAACTGGGAAATTCAACCAATTTGTTGAAAAAAATCACCCAGCTCTACACTCAGGTCACTTAGCACTTACCTGAAGTTAACCCTAGATAAAAAGAATAGTTCAGCACATCCAAGTATAAAATAGTGAATAGAAGAAAATGTAAACACAGCAAATAAAAACTCTCCCATATAATAAAGACACCTGGTGTATTTTAAAACAGATTTTTTTCAAAAGTACCAAAGCCTTTTGGGCAGTTTAGTCTTACTGGTATTCAGTGGAAGCCAGGCACCTAACTGCAATGTTTGAACCCTTTAAAATTCTCTGACAAACTGAAAAAGAAACTAAGTAACTTTGTAGGAACAGAAGAAATATCACACTAATCTAGAAGGTAGAAATGAATTGCCCACATTACTTCAGCACTTCTGCAGGATTATTCAGAAAGGACATGTTTTCATCCCCACAGGGTTTGGGAGAGACCCTGTTCCTCCTTGCGCCCCCCAGGGTAACAAGGAATAACAGCCAAAAATTGTTAGAGAGTAGGTTTAGACTAGACATCCAAGGCACTGCTTCACAGTCAGGGCGGCTAGGATCTGGAACCAACTTCCAAGGGAAGTGGTGATGGCTCCTACCCTGGGGGTCTTTAAGTGGAGGTTTGATATCTACCTGGCTGGAGTCATTTGAGCCCGGTTTTCTCTCCTGCCCATGGCAGGGTGTTGGACTCGATGATCTACAAGGTCCCTTCCAACCCTACCAACTATGAATCTATTAATCTATTCCTTTTGCTCCACTAGCTCTTCAGTGGTGCTTTTAATTAACAGTACTCAGAGCACTTTATAAAAGAGAAAAACAAGTCTTATTAACTTCAATGGGACTGCATTGGAGTAAAGAGTTCATAATTTGTCTCCCCAAAATTGGGGGCTAATATAAATATACTGTTTTCTTGTCCACCCAGCTGTTCTATGTTATGATTAAGAAATGTTCACTTCAGTAAGAGGTTTCTGGGTTAATGTGTAAATCCTACCACACTGCTTTAAGGACTCCCCATTTGTCTCAGTGGCATGTCTACATGAGATGCTAAATACACAGTAGACTAATGATACTACACAGTAGCACGTCATGGCAAAACCCGTGCGGAAGCACTAATGTGCAGTAGAATTAGTCTACTGCACATTAGCATCTCTAAAAGACCGGGCTGGTGCAGCCCCATAGCAGTATCAGCTACTACGCAATGAGTTAGTACCTGTTATTACAGGTAGTAAATTTAATGTGCATTACAACAGTGCATTAATGGATCTGTGGACATGCCCAGTATTTCTTATTTCCTCATTATCTGCATTTTCTTTGTTCTTCCCTCTCTGCAATATTTCAAGAGTCCTCATTTGAGCCTGGTTGTGTAGATCCAGTTGTAGGACTGTGACCGCAACAGTAATTAACACTAGCTGAAAGTGACCAGGAATATATCTGAAATGGCCAAGGATACTTTGAGAGTAAAGTATTGCTCTGTCTGAGTAAGAATATCAGAGTCTGCATCTTACTTTTAAAATGCACAAGGTACATTTCAATATAAAATAAGAAATTAAAAGTGAATACTCCATCCACTATAGCATTCAATACTCCTTACCTCACAAAAGTCTAAATATTCCATAACCAGCACCAAAATAGGTCTACATAAATGGATAAGAACAGAAGAAGGCCTGAGGGTCACTAAACTCTGGCTATGATGTAGACAGAGATGTAGTTAGCCATGTTAGCCTGAAGTCAAGTAGAAGGGAGGATAGATTTGCACCTTATAGACTAGCCAAAATAAATATATATCTATATCAATATCAATGTCAATATCAATATAGATATGATATAGAGAGGGCAGAGGGAGAGAGATTCAGGATAGCATTTAAATGCATGCTTATGTTCCACTGAAACCATTAATATATTTTAAATAGCTACCCTGAACACCACTAGACTTCAACATGAAATATGATGTATGAATCTGGCCCCAAATATAAACAGATTTCCTAAAGCCAATGAACTCTGCTCTCCACCCTCAAGTATATAATGCTTCAGGGGCCTCATATGCTCACAACTGCCAGAGCAGAGCATTGGGGAAGGTATTTTGTTTGGGGTTTTTTTTAACTTAGCCATCACTTCTTCCTGATAGATATTTATGAGCTCATTTCTATCTGCAGGGTCAATACTTCCACCTAGAGGTGGCTTTCCATAAGAGTGCCTAATTCATGCCGACATTTCTGTAGCGACTCTGCAAAAATGAACAGACTAGATAATGAGGAAGAGCTAGTATCTGAAGCCAATTGTTCTCAGTTGGCAGGGGTCTGTACAAATGTATCTGTCTGTTCTTTGAGTTTTGGGCTCCTCTCACCTCCGATGATTCACTTCAGCCAGCACCCCAAAGCTTCACCTGATTACCTGTGAAACATGGATAGAGTTCTCAATTTCTGTTGAGAAGAAAAAATGCTTAGCTTCTTCATGTCACAACCCAAAGTTGTGGATTTTTGTTTGTGTGCGCTTCGGCACCGCTAAATTATGTTCCCGCTAAATTGCAGCTCTTTTGCACGGTGGAGTGTTCTGCTGTAATAGAGAACCCGCATGCAGGAGAGTATTTCCCGCCAGTTTTGTAGCTTTCTTTGCATGGTGCATTTCTTTTGCATCATAGTGATGCACAGTGCAAAGGAGTTCCCGCCATTTGTATTGAGATTTCCGCCACATTATTGGCCAATCTTAATATAGGCACACATGGCAGCTAGCTATTGGCTTGCTAGCCGTACAAAAGGCTTGGGTAGTTTCCGCCCAAGTTGGAGAGAAAGACGGAGAGAGACGGAGAGACGGATCAAGATTTCTAAGCGCTGCGGATCCCTTCAAACCCAGCTTTCTCCTTAAGAGGGCAATAGAGGCTCCAATTACCGAACCCGCGGAGCCTTAACAACTCCGTGGCCCAATTACCGACAGCCTCTAGCCTCTCCCCATCGCTGATCGCAACCCTAGACGTATCCCTATCTTATATACCCAATTTTCGAACCCACGGAGTCTTAACAGCTCCGGGGGACCTGGGAACCGAACAGAACCCACGGAGATTCAGCTACTCCATGAGAAAAGAATTGTTGAGCCCGCAGAGCCTAAACCACTCCAGGGTCAAGGAACCAAGTTTGTCAGAGTCCTCCAACGAGGACTCAAGCGGAGCTGCTCCTGGAAAGCTGACCAGCCTACACCGCGACCACCTTGGGTGTAAGTAAATAATCTTTTCAATTAACCACTACGCCTCTGTGACTGATTCTAACTCGAGCGTACCATACCGCGCCGCGGTTTTCTCCGGCCCCGCATGCCCGGGCTGCTGGCCACAGCCCGTGTGCACAAAGACGGGCCCGGCTCGCACATGGCAAGGATGGGATCGGGAGCCGGCCCGCACACTTCACTTTTAAAGTATCAGGATTACCAAATCCTGCTTTCCCTTTTCTTGAGTCATCCAGAAAAAAAGAAACAAAAAAGAAAGAGGGAGCTTTCTTAACTTCTTTTGAGGATCAGCGCTGAAGTTGGCTGAAATTCACCTCTGCATAGGGAGGTACTAGAGCAAGGCATTTGCACAACAGGATGAGCAAAATTCAACAGATGCGCTACACTGGGCCAAAACAGAATGAATTTTACCAGTAAGTGGAATAGCAATTTCTAATACTATACACATTGTCTCCATACATCTGATGATCTGTTCTCCTCAGTTCAAAAATCAAACTAGCTTAAACTGTCTGCATTCGGTGGATCTGAACCTCTACCCATGTACCCCTACCTAATCCTGGTCAAACTGAAAGAAAAGTAGATGCCAGTGGGCATCTATACACATGCTCTGAGATGGAGACTGGGGGGGAGGGACTTTAATTAGAGAGGCTCTGAGAGCCACTCTGAATACATGTGATGCTGCAGGCACTTTAATTAGTGTCCTGTACTTCAAAATGGCGGTGGTGGACTAGCTAGCACGCATCAGAGCAGATGTCCACCCTGTATATAGGTGCCCAATAATTCCAGATTTTCAAAGTATAAAATCAAGTCAGTTTTAGTTATCTGATAATTGAAATACTACAAGATAAGATACAGACAAGTTCATTTTTTTTAATCTAATCAATATATACCCAACTATCATAAATGTTTCATTCTGTTAATTATGAAATATAAAACAATTACATTTTTTTTTAAATACCAATTTTTTAGAGAGTCTGTCATGAAAGCAAAAATTAAGGATACAATACTGACTTTACTAATGTCAGCAGCAAAATTCCCACTGACTTTCATGAGAGTAGGTTTTTTACCCTTAACTTTCATTACTTCGAAACTGGTAAGGGCTACCTTAACAGTGTGCACCTATAGAAACTATTTATGTCTTTGTATTGCAAAGTTTAAGTGAACTGTAAATTTCTGAAAGGCCTGCACTATAAATTTCTTACTTTTTTATGTGCCCATACTTTAATTGCATTTCTTTTTTATGTGCAAGTATCCAAAGAAACAAGCTAGGATCTTAAATCCTTGTTTAGGCAACTGAAATAAGTAGCCTGATTTTTCAGAAATGCTGAGCAGCACTGTGTGCTTAATGGACAACAGAGCTACAGACTGCAGAGGTACATATTGATAGACATTGTATTAGTATATAGTGCACAGTATAGTGCCTGGGTCCTCACATTAAAAAAATCTCTTTTGTTTGCTTAGTGTTTTGCACAAACTGTTATGTTGTTCCACAGCAGCTACATTGCTGGTACAAATGGCAATGCCTTACAACCATCTAAACGTTAGTTAAGATCCTCAAATCAAAGCCTTGATTAAAAGCCTGCCAGTATGACGATACCTTGTACTTTGCCCTGCTGAAGCTCAGCAAATACTTGCTCTGCTGAACCACCAGAGGGGGAGCAAGTATCACAGACAAGGTCTCTTTATTGAAAACATCCATCTGCCAGTCTTGGTGAGTTTTTATCTCGGGCTCTGACAGAAACACTCCAGTCAGTCTTCATTTGTGTGATGGAAGAGACAACTGGAACTTAGATGACTTCTGTTCAATTCCTGGCTCTCCGGTAGGCTTCTTGTGTGACCATGAGCCAGCAATTTAATCTTTCTCCTCAATCTCCCATCTGTAAAATGTGAATAATACCTATCTTATGGGAGTGTCATAAGCACTCATTAAGGCATGCAAAGTGCTTTGAGAACCTCTAATGGAAACTCCTACCATCACAGCTGCTTAGCATTCAAAAATGCCTATTTTCTTTCTCCCCCCATGCATCCCTGTACAAGTGAAAAGAATTATCCATCTAGCCATATATGTCACACATCTCTTAGACCAGCTCCACATCACAATGAAAGGGGGGGGGGGTTATTCAGTATAATTGTAGTGTAGTTGTGAGTAGCCAAAGTAACCATAAGAAATAGTGTAATGATCACAGGATGTCAGAAAACTAAGTAAAACAAATCTCCAGTAACAATACTAAATTGTAAGCTGTCACAAATAGCTTCGCAAGCAGTGTTCTCATGTTACACACACATGCGCGCGCGCACACACACACACACGTACACAGCATAGATTGTCATGGGCCTTAAACATACATACACATATGCACAAATAGTTGCAATTGATTACAGATTAATTAAAAGGCCTTTTATACCTCAGAAGGTCGGACTACCTTAACTGTAACAATTACACTCTCCCTAGAACTGGTATAAAGTGATTAATACCATTTAATGTAGACACCATTATTTTTAGATAAAGTTGCTTTAAATTGGTATAGCTCTTCCTTTTCAGGAAAGGAAATTTGCTAGTATGGCTTAACTATCCGCACTTTTACCAGTATTACTAGATTGGTTAAAAATCATACCCTAAACCAGTACAAAAAATCTGTGCAAACCAGGCACTGGTGAAGCAGTATGTAAGGAATGCTTTTGAGTTTCTCTTAATTATTTTTACTATGTTAATCACAGCAATCTCTTAAAACACTAGATAAAAATCAAAGTTTGTTTATTGCTATAATAAACCTTAACATGTTAATTCTGATCTCATTGGTACAGCATGAAATCCAAAATGTTAACTCAATGCAGAAGCAATATAGCAGAGCATATCTGATACCATCTTTTTGGAAAGATGGGTAATTTGTGATCTGCACTTGGGTTACAACACCGAAATTAATGTTACCAAATGCAGTGTTTGAGTGAAGTGAAGGCAGAGTGTCTGAGACAGATGCTAAGACTGAAGACTAAAGGGAGCAGTATCACAGGTTGAAACAAGGTTGACAGATAACAAGGGGGAATTTAAAGATCAAAAGTAAAAAAAGGAAGATCAGGACCAAGGAAATTAAGTATTTATGTTGCACTGTCAGCCTACAAGGCTTATGGCCAGACAAATGAAAGCCCAAACCAATGTAGAGGTAGATATATTGTCCAGGAATTGGGTATGTATAAATATGATCATAATGTCCAAGGGATCTTTATCCTCAAAATATCTAACTGGACAACCCCACTCATAGAGAGGTAGTAAACTGCCTAGCATGGACGAGCAAGCTGCAACTATGAACTTTTAAAATTTTCGTTAAGATATACGGTGTACCATATAGTTGGCAATGTACAGCCTTTAGTATTAAGCAGTATTGAAATAATGTCAATTAGAATCAGCAAAGGCATGTGAGAGTTCGTAAATAAATAACTATTTAACCAAGTCCCCTATTCAAAGTCTGGTGATTTTGGTCAAAGAGCTTGGATCTCTTCAGAAAAAGCTAAACATTTACTGGTCTACAACCTGGGATACCATACCCGCAAGAACTCCTGCTGAGGGCATAGCAAATCTGTCCTTCATACCAATATAGGAAAACCACCACCATTATGCACACATCCTGGAGTGAAAAAAACATACTCATTTTGCTGGTATAACTGTATCAACAGTAGCTGCTTGTGCTCATCAGGGACCCTACCTCTCTAGAACCCTGATAAAGATAGCCATGCTGGCTCACTCATCTGTATACACATACTTGAACAACCCAAATCCCCAAGAATAAGATGTATTTATGATAAGAATGAAAAGGAATACCATTTTTATAATAAATTGTAGCCAGCCTATTCCTGTCGGTTGCTGTTGTGATAAGCTCTAAATTGTAAAGGAAAAAAAATCGGAATGTCCCCTTTGAAGGATCTACGTAAGTAAAAATGATGGCAAGCCCTTCAACTACTACAAATCAGTGTATCTCCACAGAGTTCTCTGAGGCTTTCTTGTAAACCTCACCACGGGATCTTAGTCTTCCATCTTCAACTTGTCTTTTTCACAGGGATATCAGAAAAATATACTGAAAATCCTAGAAGAAATGCAGAGAGTACAGCAAAATTCAGAAATCCAATCCTAAAAGCAGACTAATAGTCAAGGATAACAGCAGTTTGTAACTCAAAATATGATTCTGAATTCATTTACATTAGTGCGACTCCAATCCAATTATTCTTGATGGACCTGGTGTGGGGTCAGAATCAGTTCTGTAGCACCTAAGCCGGGATCTTTAAGAGTCTCTTTGATCCAGCTGTGTTTAGTAGCTGCAAATTTTAAAAGGGCAGAAGTCATCAAGTTGTTATTTCCTTATCTGCAAGAAGTAATTCTTTCAATAAAAGTCTCAGAGCAAAAGAGAAGCAATTATTATTTTCAAGAATTATCAGACACTGAAGAAAAATACATCCTTGAAAGATATGAATCTCATTCCCAGCTGTAAAACTTCATAACACAGCTACAATCAAAAACCTAATTCAAATCCTTTCATTTACTCTTAACAAATTAGTCCTATATTGTTTTACACATAAATCAGCCAGCAGAAGAAAAACAAGGTAGCCAGGATCTCCTTCTTAAGGAATCTCCTGGTCATTGTCCTCTAGCTGTTAGTCTGTCATTTTGTTGCCAGACCTCCTAGAATTCCATCCCCACTAGCAGTGGGATGAGTTCACAAGATGACATATGCCAGTGGTAAAAAATAACAGAAATTCACTTCCCTCTAGCACTGGAGAACCTTTTCAGGAAAAAGAAAATAGTGCTAATGTCTCTTTAATGCTAATCTCTCTCTCCTGGACTTCAGAGAGTGCGTCTACACGAGATGTTTACTATGGAGTTACCTAATTAGCTCTGCAGTAAATTCTCAGTGTCTATACATGTGGCCCTGTTAGGCTGCAGTGAGCAAATTAACACTGCTGTAGGTTAGTACTTGTAAACACAAGTGCTATCCTGCAGTGGTGTTATTTAGTGCACCACAGTGCATGTGTAGATTCTGCCAGAGCTGTCTGGGGCATGAGGATGCTTTAGTGCAAGAGGCTGCCTAACAGCTAGACCTGCACTGAAGCACCCTTGTGCCCCAGCCAGATCCAGGTCAGAGCAGCTCCAGGCTGACAGGCTGACCCCCGGGGTCCCCTGCCAGCTGGGGCTGCTCCAACCCAGCTCGATGTGCTGCTGTCCCGGGCTGTGCTAGAGTTTATTCAGGCACATTCTTTACATGTGTAGATGTGCTGAGAGAAACTTACTTAGATCCCTCCTTCCTGATTTACTGCAAAAGGTTTAAAGAATTTTACATGGATTCTTAAAGGGGGAAGTTAAATGTATTGCCTGCTTGCTTACCTTGTGTGTCCAAGAGTGCCTGAGCAAAGGGTTGGTCTTTCTATGTCGTCTTGCTGGACCACAGCATCACAGCCTCTTCAGGAGCTGCATTTCTGTTGACTGACTCCTACATTTGTCAGTCTGGGAAGGACCCAGGAAGAGCTAACTTCAAACAATATTATCATACTATTCCATAGCTGATCAGAATTTTTGGGACAATGCCATGGGGACTGACTGAGGCCCTTCCCTGATCTCTGTAAGGCGGAAACTAAGGTGAGGATGCAGTTATGTAGCTGCTCTTTCTTCCCATCCCTTCTTTGGGCAGATCTATGGGTTTGGTTCTTCCCTTCTTCTAAATAGGATAATTTAATCATTACCCTGGCAAATCTGATCAGTCCAAACCAATACTGTAGGAGTTAATGTTTGAGACTGTCAACCAAATGGACTAGGCTACTGTCAATCAAAGTAAATGATCTAAAACAGTGTTTAAATCATGAAGAGAAGAATACTCTGAGCAAATGGGTCTCAATAAAAAAGCTGCTGTGGAAATACGGAATTCCTTGGGTGATTTTATAGAAGGGAACACAGAGTAAAGCAGCGCCATAAGTCTAAACGGTAATAGAAGATAAGCCTGAATGCATTCTTTTCTGATAGAAAATCTATCATGAGAGTTTATATCTTGGAGAAGAATGAGTTGAGTCTCTTTAGAGGAATTATGCTGTATGAGATACATGTAGATCATTTGAGGCATTTAAAAAAATAATTCAATAGTTTGCTGTAAAATTTTAAAAACCCTGTAGAGGTTACCTAATATGAGACAGGCAATTAAGATGGACTTTCCCAGTAAAGACCATCATGTTTCCCTTAATAGGCTTTAAGCCAAATTCAGTGGTGAACTGTGGTGGAGTTTATTCAGGCACATTCATTTCACATGTAGATGTGCCCAAAGAAACGTATTTAGATCCTTCCTTCCTGATTTACTGCAAAAGGTTTAAAGGATTTTACATGGATTCTTAAAGGGGAGAAGTTATGAATCTTCTGAGTATTGCAAAGGATCACTTACCCAAGCAGATTGTTCCCAACTTTTCTTCCTCTAGATAGGAATACTGTCACTGCCTTTTCTGGGGCAGATCTCCATTTGAGATCTGATAGGAAGCTAAGCTGGGAGCTGCTGACCTATGTGTATTTGCTGGATATATGGTACAGAAATTACTTGTTTCTTTTAGTCCATTACCCTTTTTGTGAGCAAGAGCAGAAAAAATGCATCTAATTACATAGTTTTCCATTTCTTACAGTCTGTAAGTGTACCATAAGGGAGTCATCTTCATACATCTCCTTCAGTACTCCAGTATCCTGTGATCTGGTTCTAGAGATGTTCAGTTCTGTAGAGGAACAGGAAAAGTGATGTGAACCAATGGTGATCCATGAATGATTCAAGCCTCACAGTTTGAGAACCACTGCTGGAGTCATGCAAAATTAGGAGCAAGGAATATGTAAGTATGGACAGCAAGCTCTTAGTAGCACACTATAAGACTCTGCAAACAACAGAGCTCAATTAACATACAAAGAAAGACTAGGAGATAGGGCAGCATTGCACAAATGATTAGGTTAATAACTGGTTATGAAGAAGCAGATATAAAGATAATCCCTCTAGCTTCTAACTCAAGCATTACATTAAAAAGCAAGAGGAATACAAAAAAGGAGTCAATTTGCATATTTTGGTAGTAGTGGGCAAATCAGTCAGAATATCCAGAAGGAAAAAAATGTTGCAATTTATCAGGATGACAGCTACATTAAGCTGCTAAAACAAGACTTGGCCATCAAATATCTATATGTTAAAGGCCAAAGAACCTAGAGTTTCAACTCAAATGTTATTTCTATCTGAACACACGTATGTGAAACTTGAAAATCCATCAGCAGTACAGACAGACATCTAAATCACAAGCAAATGTCTTGATGACAAGATTAGGTATTGAACTGAACAAACTGAGAAAAAACGCCAAAATTTGTCAGAGTTCGCCCAACCCTCTACAACTACCAGAGAAGATGGGAGAGATCTAGGATGTACGTCAAGAATAAATCCAGAATGTCTGTTACAACATGTGTGCCATTGGACAATTGACAAAAAAACTACAAAAGGTAAGAAAGAATCATAGAATTGAAGGGACCAGAAGAGACCTGCAAGATCATAAAGTCCAGTCCCCTGCCATGGACAGGAAGTTATTGGGTTCAGACAAGCTCAGCTAGGTGCTTGTCCAGCCTCATCTTGAACACCTCCCAGGATGGTGACTGTGCCACCTCTGCTGGGAGTGTGTTCCAGATTCTGGTGATCCTTACAGAGAAAATATTTTTTCTTATGTCCAGCCATGGGATTGTTGCAATTGAAATCTTTCTCCTACTGAGAATAAGTTCATATTGTTGGCACGTTCTATTCCTTCTTTCTCTATATAACTTCCCTTGACAATTATCTAATTTCTTAGGCATAGGCCTAAGTCTTACTCATGTACTTTGATGTTTTGTAGGTCTATCCCCATTCAGTTCAGGAGAATTACTCCTGAATTATTCCCTTCTGGGTGGATCTACACGTTCATTAATGCACCATAGTTACAGTGCATTAAGTTTAATACTTGGATAACCAAGTACTAAATCAATGTGCAGTAAATGGCACTAATGGGCAGTAGGACTACCACACAGACTACATTAGGTAGTGTCTGTAAAAACCCAATACTACTGCACAGTAACATATTAGCATGAGTTTTGCCTGGCACACTACTGCACAGTGGTATTAGGCTACAGCACAGTTAGCATCTCGGGTAGAGGCACCCTCTGAGTGGAGAATCAGAGATTTGAGACTGAAATTTTCAGAATTATAAATTGTTTTGAATCAATTTAAATGTTCTATTTTGAAAAAAAAAAACAATGCTTTGTTTAGAATATTTTAATGATTCATAGATTGATAGCTGTTTGGGTCAGAAGGGATCTTAGCAGATCATTGAGTCTGACCCAGTGCCCAGGGCAGGAAAGATTGCTGGGGTCAGACAACCTCAGCTAGGTCCATGTCCAGCCTCCTCTTAAAGACCCCCAAGGTAGGGGAGAGCACCACCTCCCTTGGAAGCCAATTCCAGATTCTGGCAACCCTTACCGTAAAGAAGTTCTTCCTGATGTCTAACCTAAATCTGTTCTCCACCAGTTTGTGGCTGTAATGAAGTTGTTTCAAACTGAAAAATCAACCTCCTTTTACAATATACATATTGAACGTGTCTATATATATTCTATATATATATTGAATATATATAGACACATTCAATATGTATATTGAATATATATAGACATGTTCTTGTAGGAAACTTCTACTTAGGCAAAATAGCATTTTCTTGACAGAAAAATATTCTATTAGTAAAAAAATCATCCAGCTTTATTTAGGATATATATATTTTTTTACTATCAAATTACTTGGATATATTTACTTGCGCCAGGAGCTAACATATTGCTCATGTCTTACTTAAGCCCTCAAAATAGGGTTTTAATGGTGTTAAGTGGGGCACTGGTCTGTGCACAGGGGAGAACTTTATGAATTAACACAGCGTATTGTGTAGCTTGGCTTTTTTAGCCTAGCAAAATGAAGGCTAAGAAGGAATATGATTACTGTCCACATACAGCTTAGGGGGTAAATACGAGAGAGGGGGAAAAACAATTTAAGTCAGTGATACTTAGACATCAGCTCCTGAGCCACAAGTGGCTCTTCAACTTATTACCTGCAGCTCTTCATAAAAAGTGTTATCAAATTTTTTTCTTTCCTTTTTTGGTCATTGCATGCATTGGGTATATCTTTAAACAAGCCTATACATGAATTCAGTATATAAGAAAGAGTCTTACCATTTCTGAAGTATTTTCCCCTTCTGTATTGTGAAAATATTAACTAATATGCTGTCATTTTTACCCCTTCCCCCTTCTGAACTTGAATGTTTTGACACAGTTAATCTAGGACTATGTATGTTGCTGCTCTCTCTGATGAGCACTGGCTGCTTGCATGATTCCTGAGCCAGTCAGGGCTGAGTGTCACTGAGTTAAGCCGAAAGACAATGTTGGGTGAAGAACAAATGGACATAAACTTGCTGTGAATACACTGGAAATTTAGAAGATTCCTAATCATGGAATAGTGAGGTTATAGACCAGTCTTTTAATGGGAGTAGGTAGGGGGCGGAAAACCTAACTGATATTAAAGTAAACCTTGATACATTTATGAAATGGAATGATCCCTGAAATCCCATAGGGTATTATATTCTGCTTGGGTTACAACAAGCAACTCTGTATATTCTGTTAAATTCTGTTAAAGGTCAGACAAAATCCTTATTATAATTCTAGGGGCTTTTTCAATTGCCTGTCACATGAAAATATCCACATTTTAGGAAAACAGGTTCTTCCTTTTAGGAAAATGGGTTTATCCATAAGTGTGTTTTTGAAAGTACAGGGAGAAAGTAGGGGCCTTTACTATGATAAATTCTTCATTAGGAACCTAATCTAGCAAGATACAGAGTATCTACTTTTCCCAATGCACAAGAGGTATTGAGGCTCAGTTTTTAAAGGTGTTTGGGAATAAGGCATTTGCAAAAACCCAAGCTTTTACAGCCTGGTTTAAAGAAAAGGAAAAGCAATCCAGTTTAATAGAAAATCACATCAGGAATATTGAAATTAAGGTTTTAAGAGATGTTCATATAAAATGGTAGAATAGTTTATCTTGTGGTTGGTTCAAATATGCCATAAGTAGTTTTGAGAATGTCCTGACCTACAATAGTGTTGACACCTTTAATACCTCCTGAATAGAGAGTGCCTTATTTTAATCTAACTGGTGAATAATTTGTTATCCAAAAAGGATCCCACTTGAGTACATGTCACCTCATTTCTTTCTAAAGACATGCTAAAAAATAAAGTACAAAATTTATCACAAAGGTATATCTTAAGACTTCTACATCAGTATGAATAGAGCTGCATAGAACAGATGTGACATTTTTGCAACCAGGGCTTTTTTCTTGTGGTATACATACCTTAATATGGCCCAACTCCCGACAGCCTTCCTCACACAAGTGGATAAAACTAGACATGCACTAAGGCCAGACCTAGTAGGGTAACTGTAGCTAGGGATGAACCACCAGCACCAGGTGCAAATCTAAATTCCTCCCTCTGTCTTTGCAGGCAGAAGCAACCCGTCACCTTTTGGTCATAGGTGCCAGGTATAGGGACACAGCAGTAGCTGTCTTGGAGTCCCCAGGACAGGTAAGACTGACCATCTTCCTTCCCCCTTCTGCTTTCCAGCACTCAGCATCCAATCCCCAGGGTGCAGGGGAGTTTTTACCCAGAGTACAAAACTTGTTAGGTATGTCTCTGGTCAGACTCATATGAGCATAAAAAAGAACTGGACACTGTTCCCATGCAAAATCTTCCAAATAGTGTTGATTAGGGGAAAAAAAGAAAAAAAGGATTATTGTTCTTTATCTGTATTACTTTAACTGATTATTTCCATATGTCTCACAGTTTATTTTATTAGCTGCAAAGTTCTTATCAAGTAAGAGTGAAATGGTTGTTACGTAGTAATCCATGAGGCTGACTCACTACCAAAATTAATCAGGGAAATTGTTTTGTCAAAATGTGCACATTTGGCAACACCAAAACCTTATTTGAATTTGTCCTTATTTCACTGAATTGCTCAAATCAAAATTAAACTCATAAATGACAATGTTTTGCTTTGCTTTGAATTAAAATGCTGGAGGAGGAGGGCGGTTGCCTGTTTTTGGTTTTGGTTTTAGTTTTGGTTTGGGGTTTTTTTGTTTTGTTTTTGCAATTCAACCCTTTATTTCAAAACTTCCTTTGACTTTAAAAAATAACAATCAAAACTTTTACAAAAAGCTCAAATGTACCAGTGACATGTTTCAGTCTGTATCAAACAAAACATTTTTCTGTTCAACCTTGGTCCCCCATTTTTTTTAACTGGAATTTTTAATGAACTGAGTTGTCAGTTTACACTAACCTCTACTTATATATTTTGCATGGTTATTTATGCCTGCCCAAAGTGTAAAGGTAGCATTTCATCCTCTGTGTGGACAGAAGTAAAGGACTATGCAAGAGATGCATTTACACATGCATTAATGTGCCTTTTCTAAGGCACATTAAATTTAATACCTCCAATGTGAGGTACTAAATTAATGTGCATTAGGCTGTGCTAATGTGTAGTAGCATATTTACACACTTTCTTGGTGACACTTAATGCCCAGTAGACTATTTTACTGTGCATTAGAGTAATGTCAGCTTTTTATGTGACACTTTAATGCGCAGTAAAACAGTCTACTGTGCATTGAAGTGCACGTGTATATATGCCCAAGGTGTAGGATAGTTGGACAGCAGACCTTTCATCTTCAAAGGACATACTGTTATACCCCATGTTGTAGTATGGGTGAAACTTTGTCATGTTTTAACTTGACATAGTTGTGCCATTTCACAGTATAGTGATCCTAGGAGCAATCTCACTTGTCTCTGGCATGAGGAAAGATCATTTCGAGATTTCTCTAGGCTGGACAGCAGTGTTTGCCTTATAACTGAAACACTGAGGTTAGGGACAGAAGTTACACATAAACCAGTTTAAGTGATCAGAAACTGGTTTAAAACCTGTAACAGAACAGTTCAGTGCACATAAATCAGTTGCAACATGACCAAAACTGGTTTAAGATAAACTTGGTTGAATATAGTATCAGACTTAACTGATTTGAGTCAAACTGGTTTATGGAACTTGTGTCCCAGACCCTTTCCTGGTTTAAGTTAAATCAGAGTCCCCACCATCCCCCATCCTGGCATGCTTTTCAGCCCTGGGCTGAGCTGTGCTGTCTGCTCCAGAAAGTAGGGCTGTCCCTGCCCCTTTGCTCCCTAGCTGGAGCAGGGGCAGGGGCATGGCCAGATGCCTGCTGCATAACCCCCTAAAGTGAAGGGGCAGGGAGGCGGTTTATTCCCCCTCCCTCTCCTGTCCCCCCAGGGGACCGCAGCTGGGGTCTGCCTGGCTGGGGCAGAGCAGCCCCTGTTAGTATCCCTCTGTCCCAGGGGCACAAGCATGGGGGATCAAGTAGCCCTGCCCATGGGAGAACCTGGGGCAGGGGTAACCCAACCCCAAAGGAAAAACCCTGAAAAAAAGAACTACTTACCTGTTTCAGGACGCTGAGCACAAGAAGAATCACACCAAGGAGAAACGCCCATGCAGATTATTAGCTGTGTTTATCTGCAGCTGGAGCCAGCACGAGTGGGTGACGTCAGGGAAGAACGCCACCTGGTGGAAATAAAAGCCGGAACCAAGGAGGAGCACGAGGGGATGCAAGAAGCAGAGGAGGCTGCAGGGATCCCCCATGCTGGTTGCACCCAGTACCAGCAAGAACAAGAAGACCCTGCGCAGAGGCAGGCATCGGTGGCAGCAGAGGCTGCAAAAGCTCCCCGCACCAGCTGCAGGTGGCACCGGTGTGAGAGATTGGGGTAGCTTGGGGTGGAGCTGAAGAGGACCCCGGCTGAGGCTAGAACATGGAGCTGTGCCAAGGAACACTCTGGGCACAGGCTAGAGCTAGGAGGGAAGAAGGGTTGATTAGCCCGATGACCCCTCCCTTCTTCAGTCTTTTTTTTTCACTTTTGTTTCCCTCCTATTTGAGCAGATCCTTTTCCTTTTCTGTTTTTCCTTTATTCCTTTGCTTTGACATAGGTTCTTATTAATTGCTTTGTTGTTTGTTGTTCATTGGACTTTGGCAGTGAGCCACAGGCAGTGTCTAAGGATGACGGCGGCATACTGAGCCAACCAGGAATCATCAAGCTGCCAGGGAGACATCCTCAAGAGTTGGGCATCCAGCGACCCCAGCACCTAATCAGAGGAAAGTAAAAACTGACCACAAAAGGGGGCATGAAGATCAGGAATTGGCATCACTGGAAGGCAAGCAGCATAAAGATCCAGAGGCTCATCACGAGGGCTGGCATATGGACGGGGTGTAGGGGAGGTGGAGCCCGACATATATCCACCAGGAGGCATGACAGCTCCTGAGGGACCCTCAGTGGGAGACCCCACCACTGAAGATCCATCCAAAGTCATGGCAGGAGAGTTTTGGGGTTTTCCCAAAGTGATTGAGGACTCTCCAGAAGTTTCATGAGGCTCCATCACGTCCGACCTCAGGCACATGCACCAAGACAGCGCAAGAGCAGATGTTCAAGCTGAGACGGGCACACCCTCCTCCCCCCAACTCCAGCAGCACAGGCAGGTGCATGGGCAGACTCCAGCTGGCATGGCCCTGTCATCCACTGGCCTCAACTAGGGCTGGGGCTGAAGCTAGGGTTGCAACTGTGAGACTGAGCTGGGCCAGCCCACAAGCATTGCTGAGGGTAGGCATGGAAGGGCTGGCCCGGGCTGGGCTGGAGGGTCAGGGCCCTTCCTAGCCAGCTGTGGCTCAGGTTAGGGAATGGAAGCTGTGTACCTTGATTGCTCCTGGCTCCCCACACCCAGGCCAGGCCAGGCTGTCATGGAGCCACAGCCAGCTGAGAAGGGCCCTACCACCACACTCCAGCTCCAGTTGGCCCTGCTATCTGCCCACCTCTCCCAGGGCTGAGCGGGGCCAGCTGTGGGTGCTGTTGAGGGCAGGCATGGAGTGGCCAGCCCAAGCTGTGCCAAGCCACAAGGGCAGGGCCCTTCCCAACTGGCTGTGGCACCATGACAGCCTGGCCCAGCCTGGGCACGGGGAGCTAGGAGCAATCTGGGCACTCAGCTCCTGCAACCCTTGCCCAAGCCACAGCCAATTGGGAAGGATTCTGCCCCAGGGCCAAGCTCCAGCCAGCTACTCCATGCCTCCCCTCAGCAGTGGCTGTGGGCCAGCCAGCTCAGCCCCGCAGCTCTGGGCAAAGTGGGTGGATGGTGGGGTCATGCCAGCCAGCTCTGGCCATGCCCCCACCACACAAGCAGCTAGTGGGGCAGAAAGCTGGACAGACCCCAGCTGGGGTCCCCATGCCCATGCCCAAGAGGGGAGACCAGGGAGTTTAATCCTCCTCTCTGCCCCACCTTCACCTGAGGCTGCTACCCAGCCAGGCTCTAGCCACACCCCCCGCCCCCACTGCACAAATGTCCAGCGGGGAGGAAAGCTGAGCAGTTCCAGCCGGGGTCCCTGCGCTGGTGGGATAGAGGGGAAACAGGGGAGTTTAATCTCCCTCCTGGCCCCCCATTACCTAAGGCACTGCCCAGACCAGTGTCTAGCCATGCCCCCTCCCCACCCCCAGAGGCAAGCCTGGCAAGGGCTACTTCTCCCTTCCCCTTCCAGGCAGACCCTGGCTGGGGTCCCTGCCAGCCAGGATGGGGGTTTAAACCTCAATCATACTTAGCGGCCTGCTGAGGCCTGGCCACTCCTTCCCAGTCAGCCCACCCTCCAGCCTTGTGGTTGATGCTGAAGGGAAGGGAGGGCTTAGTCTAGTGCCCCCCAGCTTCTAGCCTGAGCCACTGCAGGCATGTGGCTGCATTTCCGGAATCAAAAGTCAATGTCTGTTCACTTGCAAATTGGTTCAGTCTACACAAGTTAGACTAAAGATTAAATCAATTCAGGCCCGGGCTTTTTGAATGTCTGTATTTAGCCTGATAATCCGTAATCTTCTTCTGTGAATAGAAGTAGATGCAAGAGAGAACCTGGACCTAAAATCTTTTTTTATTTGGAAATTTCCTATTTGTTCCACCATACATTAAGTAATTAAATAGAGACTAACCATGAACTATTTTGTGTGTAACAGTTTATGTGCTGAAAGCAGAGTTCTGCTTGTAAATTATGTGAATCAGTCTTAACATGCTGAAATAAATCCACTAAGATGCAATGTTGAAATTTATCTTCTTTTATTCCTCATTGTAGTGGTTGTATGCTGGCTCTTGCCATAAACACACGCAGGCACACACAATGGAAAGGGGCTGTGGTTCACGTGAAGGATGCAACTTTGTAGCATGCAACTTAATTTGCAAAATGTATATGCAGCTTCTGATCCAAAATTGCATGTTCTAACCAGATAACTGCATGCAAAATTGGGCATGCACTCATGTGCTCACTAGGTTTATAATCACATATTTGAAGGTGTTATTGAACAGATTAAGTTGGTTTTAAATCTATCCTTGGCTATGGGTGTCATTTAATTTTAAATATACTTAATTGCATTTTTTTGTAAAATTGTATAATTTTTATACTTAAAATTACAATTTTAATTGTAAATATAGTTACAGAAGGGTGAAATTCCTCCTTAGCAGAAGTCTAGCCCACAGCCTTTGCACCCCCTTACAGAAGTTTTCAGAATTTCCAAATTCAGAAAAGAACATACACAAGTTATTCTCCTAACCTATGCTTTATCCTGTCCAGTTGTTCTAGAAAAAACTGCAGATCTGGAGTCTGATTCTTATCTTACATCAGGAGTAACTCTGTTCAGGTCAAGTCTCAGGTCAAGTCTAAGTGCTTTGTGTCAGCATATGTATGTGTAAACTGAGCAACATGCATGACCCAATCAGAATGACATCTGGTTCATTACTCCACTGCTATAGGAACAGACTGAGAAAAATTATCAGAGAGACGTGATCCAATTCATTCTCTGTTCCTCTGACTGACTCATTGGATCTGCTCTCCCCCTCTGAGAGCACTTTTCAGCTGAAGAGCACTTAAAGTATCTACATGAATATTACTGGCACTATCATAGTTTTTTCAGTATGTTATTGAGATGCCAAGAGAGAGAGAGAGATGGCTCCTGTAGATGCTTTATAAACATATTGAAGAGGCTTCCCTACTCTGAAGAACATGCAGTTTAGCCTACTTCCTGTTTATGGGAACTACCTGTTACAACCACTAGGTGTCAAGATGTTTCCTTTTCAGGAAGGCAGGAAGACAATTACAGATGTGCAATCCTATGTGTTCAAATAGTCCTCATCTTGCTTTCTCCATGCAATCCTCTGCATGACATGCCTCCAAGTATTTCCTTACCATGTGACAAAATTGAGGAAGAACCACAGAGGATACAACCACTAGCAAGTGACTTTTTCTGCTATAACATGTAGCCACCCCACCCAAAAATCTTGTGTAAAAAGGAGTCTGTAATCCCACCATCAGCACTTACTGTGGTTGCATCAGCTCTGACATTCCAGAAGAGGAGGTAAGAAGTTGTTTATGATATAGGAAATCAAGGACTTTTAAATGTCTCCTTACAAAGAAAAGGGAAAATGTACTTGAACATACTTCCAGGTTTATAATATGCACATTCTATATTTTAAACCAGTCCATTAAGAGAATGATTTGCCTTACAATTTCCTTTTATACATTAGCACCAAGTCTTTTTCCTCTAGAAGTCAATAGGAGCTTTCCCACTGAATTCAGTTTCACTAGATATAAAACCTGAGTTTCAAATGCAAATGTACATAAAGACTATTTGGAAAACGATGAACTCATTTAGATGCACTAAATCTAGAAATCTAGTGTAAAGTAGTAGTTAGAGTAGGGATCTGAATATTTTAGACCTATGTACCATATTCCTGATTTTCCTTCTGACTTGCTGTGACCTTAGGGAAGTAACTTAATATCACTGTGATCCATCTTCTTCATTTGCAAAATGGAAATAATAATGCTTGCTTACCTCAATGATGTGTTGAGAGGCTTCTACAGATATTAATTAACCTCTTTCACATCCATTTTTGAAAGGTGGTATATAGACACATACTGCTAATAACACTGTAATAACACTAAACCTGCAGGGGGAAAGGGGAAAACTTTTATTTAGGATAAATTACAGAGCCCTAAGTTAATAAACAGTGCCCAAATGGGAGATTATATTTATATGCCCTGAATGATGCAAGTGATATCATATACTATTGTATTATTTCTCAGGTTTTGGGGACCCTGGGTCTTCAGCCTTTCTCCCCAAGTTGCCCTGAGGTGTTAAGTTGAAATTAGCAGTTGGCTCACCCTGGTTCCTCAGTAATGGACTGCCATAAGACTCACTACTTGCACCAATGCTCTTTAATGTATACACAAGCAATATGCTGCCAATTAAGTCATGCAAATTTGTCTATGCAGATGACCTTGCTTTGGCGACACAAGCAGTCACCTTCAGTGACATCAAGTCCACCTTGAATAAGAACCTAAATACCATGGTGTAATGGTTTTAGAAATGGAGACTCAAGTCAAGTCCCGAAAAACAACAGTCACTGCATTCTATCTTGATAACAGAAATGCTAAGCATACCTTTAAGGTAACTTTCTGTGGCAACACTGTGTGGCATGACCCCACTCTGTCTTATCTCGGAGTGGGGCTGAATGTTAATTTTCCAAGACCACCTGAAGAAAGTAGCTGCCAAGATGAAGATAAGGGTTAATTTAGCCCAGAAACTGGCAAGCACAAGTTGGGGAGCATCAGCACTGGCCCTTTCATACTCCATACTTGAGTACCGTGCATCAGTATAGATCTGAAGCACTCACATTCAATTTGTTGACATCAAACTGAACTCTGCAATGTGGTGCATCACTGGAACCCTCAAGCCAGCCCCAACACCTTGTCTGCCCATGCTGTCACACATCACTCTTCCACCCACTTGTCACAAGGCAGCAACTCTATGGCAAGTCCAGCAACTTAAGGAAAGCAAATGTTTCCCCATCCACCAGGACCTCAACAATGCGCCTCACCATTCCCTAAGGTCGCACAAGCCCTTCTGAATCCATGCACTTAACCTTCAACAATGTGACTTCAGCCCCGATGAAGCTTGAAAAAACAAATGAAATTCACAGGAAGTCCCAAATAAACATCTAATGCAGACGGTCCCTGGCTTTGATCTCCTGTGATGCTCATGGGCAACTCTAAATCATATCCACACAAACCATGGGAGACGCAGATACTTGATGTACAAACAGAAAATTAAAAACTCCAGTGTGGGACTGTGGTCACCCAGAACAGACCATGGAACATATCATGACTCAATGCCTGATCCACAAATATGAAGGAAGTATCACAGCGATACATTCTGTGGCTCCTGATGTACATGCCTGGCTCAACCATCTAAATATAAAATTATACTTGCTGTTCTATACCTACATCAGCCATATGAAAGAAAAAGACCTCATAAAAACTGAATACCTCATCTGTGTTTTGCCTGTTTTTAAATAGCATTCCATAGGAACATATTAAAGAGCTGTTATCTATTATGTATCAGATTTTACAAATGCATAGCTTGACTATGATCACATTTGTGTAACATAGCAGTGACTGTGTCAAGATTGGAGGGCAAAAATCTTAGCTTTTATAACTCAGCATAGCTCCATTATGGTAAAAATAAAATCAGCCTATCATTCAGGCTTGTAGCATTTTCTTGGCAAAAAATTCAAGCTTTCTGTGACTTCTCACCTTTTTTCAGATTCCTTTTCCCATTTCTTATCATCTAATATGAAAAGTTTGAGCAAACAGAATAAAGATTTCAGGCAGACAAGGCTCTTTGGGTAAATCTGATATCTTTTAGTACTTTAGGAGCAAAAAGTAAGGACAAAACCCAAATCAGCTCCTATCTCTGGACACTCTGGAACTCAAAGGAAGTTTCTCATCTGCACTCAGTGCATCAGAGACATATCTAGCAGAAATGGTCAGGCCACCTGAAGTCCATGTATGAAATGTCTAGAAGAATGCTGTACACACATACTGAAACTTGTCTTACATAAACTTACAGAGCCACATTCCTTTGCCTGTGAAATAATACCAGGCATCCTTAAGCCATGTCCAGAAAAATGAAAGGAATTTCAACTTGCCTTATCATATTGGACCAGTAGGTCCAAATTTAATGCCCTATTTCCAGCAGAAGTTCTTTCAATGTGTCAATGGTGAGTTAATAATACCCCAAAAGCACCTGTCCAAAAGCAGTTTTGTAGACCATGAGAATTCCTTTCAAGCACCTGCACTGGTCATCTGTTACCTTAAAGTATAAACAAGTTGATATGGCTTCTTGGCACATGTATCTACATATGTTATTGTGTTTTGAGGTGGGATTTCCAAAAGCTCTCACAATTGGCTTACTCGTGTTCCCACTGCAGTCTGTGGTAAAACTCTCACTGGGGCTCTTAGGTGCTAAAGTAAAGCCAATAAATAATAGTAATACCATGTCAAGCTCAATCCCACCCAAAATACATTCAACTTCTTTTTAAACCCACTTAGAGACTTGCTTCTTCTTTCTTCTCTTCTATAAACCAGTACTAATACTGAAAGCAAGGGAGTTACACCACTGTGAACACATTTTAATTTTGACTTTAGCAAAGTTCCTCCTGATTTACATCAGTAGTAATTTCAAAAAAGGGTTCTGACTACTATATTTTCTGTAGCAGTGAACATAGTTAAAATAAATGTATCTTTTGACTATATTATGTTTATATGTTATTAGTTACTTCTGAAGAAATAAGAATTCTCTCACATCTGGACAATGTAAGCAAGAGGGATTGAGGCTACAGAATCAAAGAAAATGAAAAGGACATATTCAATAGGGGTGTGCAAAATGGACCCTATTCAATTCAGATTCAGCCCAAATTGGGGACAGTGATTCAATTCATCGATTTGGATCACCGCCCCCAATTCGATTTGGCCAAATCTGAAACTGAAGATTTGATGCTGATTCGGAGAATCAGCGATTCAGTCATAGACACAACTTTAAATGTTTTTTCTACATACCTCTAGGTAGCAGGCGGCTCATGAATGCTGTGATGTTGGGGTGGACAGTGTGTCCCACAGGAGTGTGGGAGGGCCCCCCACATGCTTTGCAGTGAAAATGGAAGTCCATTTCTGGGTCTGCTGCTGAGCACGCTGGGGAGCCCCCTGCGCTTCTGTGGGACACTGCATCTACCCCAACATCTCAGCATTCATGAGCTGCCTGCTACCTAGAGGTATGTAGAACAAACGTTTAAAGCTGTCTCTGTGTCCGAATCATCAAATCTGTCCGAATCTCTCTGAATCGATTTGGAAGGTTCCGATTCACTTCAGAGAGATTAAAGGGTCCTCTGATTCGATTCAGATTCAGAGATTCAGCCACAGAATCGGGCCAAATTGAATCAGGGACCGAAGCTTTGCACAGCCCTAATATTCGATCCATCCCCTATTAATACAGAATGATTCTCTATTGTCCATTTATTAGAGTTTCATATCTTCTCTAATTTTCTTTGGACACAAAATCATTCTACTTGGTGAACATTTTTTTTATACAGATCTGTCCTCGTAAAATTCCACTCATTCCTCTTACCATCTTCATTTGCCTATTACAAACCTTTTCAAACTCAAAGGTATTTTTTCTTATGTTGCCTAGTGTAAGAGATCAAGTTACTGACTCTAGTGGGGAAGGGCAAATAATTTGCAACCTACTCTTTGCTAACACAGTTATAGCACAATAACTTAGTTATACAGTTCTTTATAACTACAGTTATACATTTCACCACAGGTATCTAGGGTTTGAATTTTTGGTGCTGAAATGCTGGTATAAAAATGGCCATGTAATTCCAGTGTTCACCTAGCATGGACCACTGTAATTACAGAGACGTCAGTGGGGATACACTGGCTTATAGCAGCTGAGGTTCTGGTCCATGATAATTACTAGAGTTATATTAGGGCAGACAAGAAGACAGTTGGACCACAGAATCGTTTGAATTAATCAAAACAAGAAAAAAATCAGTCCTCATTCACTCCCATGAAACCCCTTTGAATAACTGACTGAGGGCAACCTTTGGCCCTTTATGTTCTAAATACTTTCAACCAATAGCTTCCTGTGAGAGAGAACAACGTAAAAGAGGGGAAATTTGTTACAAATCCCAACAATAAAATTAAGTGGCATTTGCCATGCTTCATTGTCTCATTGTCTATTTCCTCCTTCACGTCATGAATAAATACATTAAATAACACAAGTCCAGCAGCGAATCCTTGAGGGTGTTATCAACCTCCTTCCATCACCTGAGTGTTTGCTTCTGTCTTGACATTTAACACCCATTATAATAAAAGAAACTACTCTTTTTTTCTGTGGAAAAGGTATTGCTGTCCAAATATTAGTTCTTTTAATTAGATTCCCCTGTACAGGTAACAGGAACCTTTGGTGGGTAACTTCCATAGTCTTTTTTGGCCCCTTAATTCAAAATATATTATTGCTGACGTTCTAATATTCAAATGTAGTTGCTAAGTACTGATCCTAAGCAACACGGGGTGAAATTGTCAAAAGCACCTTAAGTAGCTTATGAGCTCATGGCTTAGAACCGAAGTGGGTCTGGTGCCTACAAGTTAGGTGCTGCAATGTCTAATTTTTAGGTGCTTGGGGCCCCTGCCATAGAATCGAAATCTTAGATTCAGGTGCCTAGGCTCCCTATACAGGATATGAGGAGAGTTAAGTCCTCCCACACATTGAACCAGGAACAGCCTAAACATAATAAACAGGAAACAGTGTGCAAGTGGGTGTATCCCACACCCTCTTCAGGGCTTAGCCATCTGACTCAGGCTTGGAAAATCCAGGAGAAAATCCAGATCCTGGAGTCCTCTCCTCAGGGGAAGATTCTACAACCCTTCCTCCAAGGAAGAGAGCGAGGCTGTATTCCTTTACAAAATGAGCTGGTAGTGGTGACAGCAAAATAGCTAGTGGTTGGAGTACTCTCCCAGGAAGTTAGAACATTACTGGTCCCTTTTGAAAAAAAAAAGCAGAGACCTAGGGAAAACTCAGGTCAGACAGAGCCATCTAGTAACTTTTTACGCAGTAGCAGAGTTGAACAACCACTAAGTGTGGGTTTTCTGGATCACAGTTTTGGATAAAGGTAAAGTCCAGAAGTATAATGAGCTCCTGCAGCACCTGGGGCATAGTGCTTACATTCGAGTGCCAATGGAGAGCAGGGGAAGGGGCAGAGGCTGCTGCAGGTGGCATGCAGCATTCAATTGGAAGAGCCATGCAGCCGTAGCTTCCCAGGGGCTGCCAATGTTGTTTCTCCTTCCCTCACCCCCACCCCACCACATACATATATATGCTATTGGGTGAGGAGCTGTGCCTCCCAAGGAATATATCCCAGGGGAAGTTGAGGGGGGTGGAACTATTCCACTCAGTTTCTTCCTCCATGTGCTATTGGTAAATTCTGCCCAAGTTGCTTTTCAGACACTAAGTCCCATTTGTAAAAGTGTCTTGAGCACCTAAGTGTCATATGGGCAGAAGAGTCCACAGGCAGCCCTAAGGCTGCTTTAGTTTATGCCACTGCATAGCCCCAGAAGCAGCCAAGAATTATCTATGTGCAAAAGTAATATAGCAACATCCATCTCGTCATTCCTCCATCCTGGGCTGTGCAGCATAGAGTCTTGCTCATAGTGTATGGATATCTCCCATCTCATTTGCATTCAGATAGCATCCCTATGGCAACTACAGCATTTGCTTACTTGGAATAGTTATGTTAGGATAGTATTTATGTACTTTTAACTTGTTTTAATGTGATTTAGTAACTGGAAACAAAAAATAGAATCAGCCAACTGGGGACATCCAACCAATGCTCTACCAAGCCAGCAAATGCCTAATAGCAGCAGTTGATTGGTACTACTCAAATAAATGAAGGGCTACAATTTTCTTTGGCCATTCAACACTATTCCCTAGTATTAAATAGAATAGGGAAAAGAAAGAAATTCTAAATCAGAATGAACCGCCAAAGTTCAATTTAGAGGACTACTTGTATTTAGGTCAGTGCTTCTAAGCTCTCACCATTCCTATTCACATATTTAGATGAGGTGAAATTCTTTGTCATAGACTCTAAATTACCATGAAAATTGTACCATAGAGGCCTGAATAAATGTTTTCACATGTTGCTTTTCCCCTATAGGTTACTAACTTGAATCTACATTAGGGCTCCAATCTTCAACAATGGTAGCTGATTTGTGTGTTTCATTCAGTTACTTTAATATTATTTTCCTATTATTAACATACCTCTGTGCCCCATCTAGTGGTTCTTGATGAAATTCACCCTCTATATCAGGGGTAGGCAACCCCTGGCATGGGTGCCAGAGTGTGGCATGCGAAGGCATTTTGCTTGGCAAATGCACCTTGGGGCGGATGGCAGGGAACAGGCCAGGGCTACACTGCCACAACGAGGATTGGGTCCCTTGCAGCTCCCCAGCCATCCGCTCCTGGCACACCAACATCTTGCAAGCTGAGCTTGCAGGTGTTTTTGACACTGTGTCCTAAAATGTTGCCAACCCCTGCTCTATATTGAGGACCCAGGTGTGCTGCACGTCCCCCTTTGTGGTCATTCCCTGGAAGATATGAGTCTGTCATAACTCATAGCCATTGAGCCTTACTCTTCATGAGCTGTAGAGATTTACATTTTTTTTGAGGTATGGAGCGCTCCAGTTCAATTCTGAGTCAGCCAAGATGGTGGCAGCTACATCAACTGCAGTCTTATATGCCACTTAAGTTCAGTATAGCCATGTTTTAAAGGAATAAGTGGGATTTAAGCTTTCGACAAGACTTGTGCTGGGCCACAAAAGTGAATTCCAGCCTCTGACAAAAAAATCAACATTTTTTGATTCTTTAGGCTGAATTTTCCACAGTTCCTCAAAGTTTGGGGTCTTCAGGTTTTTGAATGGTCATCTTGAGGTCCCTCCAGATCACCTCACACTGGAGAGCCCAAAATAGAGACAGCCAAAGTGTGAAGAAATATTTAGCCCAAAAACATGAAAGATAGTGGATGATCCAGACCCCTTGTCTCTATGGGTTTACTACTTGTTTGCCTCTTCGAGCACTGCCCCCCACCCACACTCTTCACTCCTTCCTCCCTCCCTTACTGTTTTTTGTGTTCAAATCACTGTCTCCATTTTATACTCTGTTCTGTGCATGTCCTTTCACAGTATCTGATTAAGTGAGCTCAGGCTCACAAAAGCTTAGGCTCTAATTTAGTTAGTCTGTAAGGTACAAATCTACCCTGCCTTCTGCCTGACTTCAGACTAACATGGCTAATTAACTCTCTGGTGTCTTCAGCCATAATAGACTAACAAGACAAATATCTTATGAAAAGGAGCTTTTATATGGGTAGTAATATATTGTAAGACTTGTGTTATGTAGTTTTAATGACTCCTTGGCTCCAGAATGCATTCTTTTCAGCCAAAATGAGCTCCCAGTTACAACAGAATAAATCTGAACTAATTCCACCATAGTCAAGATAAGTGACAATAGGTTGCTTGTTTAAATCCATATCTGGCGATAACTTCTACACTGTTAAAGCAGAGTAAAAACAGAGTTATTCCACTGTCCTCAGTGGATGGCCATGCATATAACTAATATATGACCAATCTCAGGTGCTCAAAAATCATAATTCTGGTCCCAAATATCATAAGGTGACTAAAAACTACGAGATTTTTATAGAACAATGCATTTTATCTTGTTTTGTGCCTTCAGATTTTTTAATATTTCTAAGTCACATTTACAAGCTTTTCTTTGTAACTGTAAAGTCTAGAAAATCCATTTCATTTTTAGATCAAAACTGAGCATTTCTAATGAACCCATATGGCTTTAGGAAAACCACCAAATAAGTCAAGACTCACCAGAACATTGCAAAGAGTTGGCCATGTAGGACACGTGAAAAGAGAATTTGGTTCCCGAACCAGAACTTTAATGCTTTAAAAACATTTAATAGCAGTTAGGCTATTAAATGAGGTGGGTTTGTCTGCTTAGTTCCTATGGAAAGGTATGTTCAAAGACACCATCCTCACACTAAGCATCAGTGATGCAGTTGTACTTGCAACAAAGATAATGGCAGAACTGATCAAAGTACTCTTTCACTTCTGGAAGGGAGATGCTTTCCCTTATTAATCAGGTATAGGGCAATTGAGGGAACTGAGGAAAAGTTACATTAAATTTTCCCAACACTAAATCTGTTGCTTTTTTAAAAATTGAGGGCTTTGGGCCTGTTGGTCTGGTATCTTTCACCTACGTTAAATCAAAAGAAGAGGAAACATTTTACAACTCTGTTCATACATGTATTTTAAACAACTACATTTCAAGTCAACATGCTTTAACTTTAACGGGGGTCGGGCCTGATGATCTGTTTAGGTCCCTTCCGACCCTAAGTACTATGAAACTTCTGGGGATGCCACCTTCCCCTCATTGACAACGCTCTCATTCACTTAAAAGTTACAAATGCAATGTAAACAGTGCAATGTAGACAATGCAATGTAGACTGAAATACTAGCTGGGTTGAAATCAATGAAAAACATCTATTGATTTCAGTGGAGCCATGCTCTTATTTCTAGTTTGGGGAATTCATATTTTTTTATATTGTAGAGAAATTGCTTACTGGCTGCTCGGCTTGTACACAAAGTCACCTCAGGTGATTTTTTGCAACTCTCTGAAAACCTGTAAGACTCACTTTTTCCATAGAACTATCAATGTGAAAGGATTGCAGAGAATATGAATAAAAGACATTTCCCATTGATACTCAGATAGGTCTCAGATTGAAACTTGTGAAAATATAAATCTTGTTTGATTTAAAAGGAAAATCAATCAGGAAATGTTATGCTTGTAAAGTGATAATTATCATAAACTAAAATGTATTGTTTTATTTGGACCAATATATATTTGAGTAAATATTCTGAAAAGTATCAGCTGCTTTTCATTTTATCCATGGCTATTTAGCCTTTATATTATATTATAACTGACACACTTCCTTTTTTCTAATCGCATTTTAAATGTTTGATTTCTATGCGATTCATAAAAATAAATCACAAAAGCAGGAAAAAATGTTTATAGACAAATACACACTTTTAAAGATAACATATATTCAAACAAATATATTTATTTACAATGAGGTTGGCTTCTTTCCTCAGAAACCTCCCTGAAAACTATCTTAGTGAGGACAAATTTAAGATTCGTAGTTCATGGAAGTTCAAAGAGGCTTTTCATATGAAAAGATATTGGCTATTATATTGCACAACTTTATGAACTTCCAAATTATATGGCAGAAACTGCTCTGTTGAGCTTTACAGTCATTTTCCCAGCATCAGATCAATACATTTTCCGTACAAGAACAGAGTCTGCTACAAGAACTAGGAAATATTTGCAGGAAAATTCTACTTTTAAGCCATGTTTTTTTTAAAGTGTTTTCTTATTTGAAATGAACCCTATGAAGAGCAAAACAGATTCCTAATATATTTAAATAAGGCTTCAGTTTTATAAACTCTGACTCCACATATGCACATAGTTGATTTTTCACACTCACGGGTCCGGGTTATTTCATTATAACAGCTCACTCACTGTATGCAAAGTGAAGCACATATCTTTACAACATCCGGATCTTAGGTTCTGATCCTTAAACAACAGCATAAGTTGACCCTGCCACCCCGCTAAGTCTTCCTGAAGGCAGTGAAGTTTTGTGCAGGCATAGGATCCCACCTAGCTGGAGCAGTCTCAGAGGTAAATCCTGCAAACACAGGCTTACATCCATATATGTATGTGACTTTACAGTGATGGTACAATTAAGATTTGCCTGTTGGAGCCCATCTTGTCTAGCCAAGGATTCAAAATTGTTTTTCAAGGCTTTATTTCCAAGTCTCAGTTCTTAATTGGCAGTATACTTTGAAGTGTCTGAAACTGCTTCATGTAACATTAAGACCTCCTCTTGCTGGCAGGTCCTACATAACATCATACAGCAAAAATGAACATGCAGAAATTTCTCAACTGTGAAGAGCAGTTAGAAGCATGTTCAGAATGGCTCCCTCTCATGGGTTTATCTCCCCAACAGACCCCCTGTGATATGACAGGAGTTGGGGTCAGCCAGGGCAGACTTCTACTTTACTACTAGGATGCATTAAGTGAGGCATCAGTGGCAACATGTAGTGGGTGCACGTGCACCCGCTGACACGCCACACTCCCCCCTTGGGCGACGGGCAGGGAAGGCAGATGGGAGCACTGGTGGCCCCCCTGTGAGCACTGGCCGGGGAGTGGGAGCGCTGGATGTAGTACTGTAGCCATTTCTGGCAGCACCGCAGCCACTTCTGGGACTGCCACAGCCGCTTCCTGGTCGGCACAATTGGCCACAGGGGGACCCCACTCCCCAGTCAGCAAGATAGGCCATGGGGGGACTCCCCCCTCCCTGGTCGCTGACTGGTCACTGGGAGGCATGTGCTCCCCCTGACTAAGGTCGCACCAGGCGCCCATGTGAGGCATGCACAGCTTTTAGGCATTTCAGTCACACAATAATATTCTACTTCACCTCAATTACTTGAATCATGTTATTTCATAGATTTCATAGATTTCATAGACATTAGGGCTGGAAGGGACCACAGAAGATCATCAAGTCCAGCCCCCTGCCCCAAGGGCAGGAAGTCAGCAGGGGTCATAGGATCCCAGCAAGGTAAACATTCAAATTTCTCTTGAAAGTATTCAAAGTAGGTGATTGAATCACCTCCAGTGGGAGTGTATTCCAGGCCTTGGGGGCACGGATTGTAAAGAAGTTCTTCCTTATGTCCAGCCTGAAACAGTCCTGAAGGAATTTGTAACCATTTGACCTTGTCATCCCTTGGGGTGCTCTGGTGAACAGACGTTCCTCCAGATCCTGGTGAGCACCCCTGATAAACTTATAGGTGGCCACCAGATCACCCCTGAGCCTGCGCTTTTCCAGGCTAAAGACCCCCACAGCTCTCAGCCTGTCATCATAAAGTCTGTTTTCCTGACTTGTGATCATGCATGTGGCTCTCCTCTGGACTCTCTCAAGCTTCTCCAGAGGAGAACCACGCGCATGTTTATACACCTCAGTTCCTTACATGGCTACATTTCACCATGTACAACTGAGTTTGCTTTGCTTGTGCATGTTCAGAAGCAATCCAATATTGGCATGAAAGCAAACGTTCCTCTGCAATTCAACTTCCCTCCTCTTTTTTTTAAGGCCCTTCTCCAGGCTCTACATATTTTGCAGGCCTCGTGGGCAGAGTGACTTCAGCCCAAGGTAGTTCAATAACTCTTCCTGTGTACCCCATTATAGACCTTCCTCCTCTAGTGAGACTTATGCCAAATTCTGAAAAATCAGCTTGAAGACCAAATTGCATCATGAAGTCTGTGTTATAAAAAAGACTGGTTCCAAAATACGGACTAGTCTTTTAGCGCCCTATTTTGTTTTGGGGGTTTTTTTGCAAGCCTCAGACCACAGATTTTTCTTGAGTTGCTGTCTTTTACATGCTTCATGGTAGTGACCCCTAGTACAAACCACTGATAGTATATCACTAGCCCCAGGAAGTGCTGTGCTTTGCCTTTCTGTAAGGGAATAAGGTAAGGCATCAAGGTCTGAATCTTGTTGACAATTAGCTGGTCCTTTTCTACCATCTAGATATGTGTTTTCTTTGTTCCCACCTAGTACCAGTACATGAAGAACTAAAGAAACAACTGGAGCAACAGCTATTTAATTCCTTCATCATTGTATTTTCATTCATACCAGAACAAACCTACCTAGTATATCCCCATATTGAGATCATGCCAGTATGTCTGGGTCTCCTCAGCCCCTTTCCTAGAACATGTGTGAAATGATTCTTCAAGAATTTCAATCCATCACAGACTTAGAAGTGGTGGAAAGGTCTCATAGTGAATGGAAGAACCTCATAGTGTACTCAAGATGGATGCTAGGAATAGTTCTCCATCAGCCATGTTCTTCCCATGTGTTTCACATGAAGTCTTGGCTGTCTCCTTTAGGGAAACTTAAAGAAAAAAATAGTTTAGGCTTTCAGAACCTCTCGTATAGGAAATATAGGTGGAGGAAGTAACTGTTCCCTGTGTCAGAGACTACAAATTTTCTTAACATTCCTTTAAAACCTGGCTAAATCATTTGATTAGGCCATCCAGTTGAGGGTGGTCAACTGATGTTCTAATAGCCTTGACCTGGAACAGGTTACATAGTTCTTTCATTAGTTGGGATGTGAAATTACTTCCCAGATCTGTCAAGCTTTCCTGTGATACTCCAATTCAGGCAGTAAGCTCAGATGCAATAGCCAGTGCTTTTACAGAACATAAGGGGATTGCTACTGAGTACCTCATAGCCAGGGACCCTGGTTTTCTCGTTTAAAATTTGCCAATTCTCTGATAAAACCACAAATTCTCTGATAACCCCAAAATCCATGATTAAAATGAAACACAACTCTATATATAGGTATCAATTAAACATAATGTTTTATTGATATATTTACAATTTTAAACCAATTTGGAAGCCTACTGGTGCCGCAATCACTATAATAAAATTAATTCTAAATACTTATAAATCTTGGTGTTTGATTTTGGGTTTTTTATCAGGAAAAATCAGAGCTCCCCTGACCCCCTTCACTCACCAGGATGCAGATCCAGGCCCCTCACTCCCCACCCACAGCCCCCCACTCACCCCAGCAGGATGTGGTGGCTGCTGCAGTGGAGCGGATCATGGAGCCTGCCTCCCCCTCTCCCATGGCCAGCACAGCTGTAGCAGAGCCCATTGTGGGAAGTGTGGGCTGCCTGCTGCAGGCTCAGGGCTCCCCACACTGCTGCCCTCTGCCCAGTGTGGCAGAGCAGAGCAGTGCTGGGCGGAAAAGCTTGTTGACACTGCTGGGAGCTCCATACCGCCCTGGTGAGGCACTCCCACCCACTCATCAGCAGCAAGGGGCATAACTCTGTGCTGTTGCCTCTGCTGCTGCCAGGTGGGCAAGGGGTGCCTTGCCAGGGAAGTGTGGGGCTTGCAGTGCCAAGGTGCTTCCCTGCTCAGCCCTGCTCTGCCACACTGGGTCCTACCCATAGGGCTGCAGAGGCCCCTGGTGGAAAGCAACAAGCTGGGGAGCCTGAGCCCGCAGCAGGCAGCTTGCCCCAACCCTGTGCACAAATCTGGGGGGCACATGCCCCACCTTCTCCCCCCGGAGCTTTGCAAATGTGGAAAATCTGCATGTTTCTCTGTTAAAATAAAAAACCTCTGTTTTTCTTGGTTAAAAGGGAAAATCTGCATTTTGCCCCATTTTTCCATGGGAAACATAAAACCCAGATCCCTGCTCATAGCATAGCTGACCATGACTAAGGTAGATCATTCAATGCTCTTTTCCAGGAGTCCTACTGAGTCCATCAAAAGGGACCTTTATTAAAGAGTGCAACATGAGAGGTAACCCACGAAATCATTTAATTTAGTACAGTGGTTGCTGGTGTCTCTGTGCATGCTGGCCTGAAAAAAGCAGGTGAATACCTACTTCTGGATATTCTTCCTCACTCCAGTTTCTGATATGTGGAGTAGTAAGAGATAAATATAGCTTTCTACTCAGACACTCAAGACACTACTTCTTCAGGATCTGGCTTCTTACCTCCCTTATTCAACACTTACATTTGTGGAGACAGATCAGTTCACTCTGGATTTAGAACTGTGGCCACTGTTTGGAAAATGAGAGACTCTAACCTCATTGTTCACTGGTGCCCAGGTGGTCAAGCCCTGGCTTTGCTATCTGTCAACATTTCTGTCTTGAGTAAGTTTATCAATTCCTTATGAGAACTGTCTCAGAGTCTTCATTCAGTGTCCTCTGTACCTGCCTCCTGGGACAAAGTTTTCCTTCTGTGTGTACATATTATTGCAAACTAGTCTTTCCAGGGGGACCCATCTTATAAACTGATTATGGACTACTTGGAGATATAGTTGACGAAGCTGACTACTTTATCTCTTTACAGTTTAATGGGGCAGTTTGCCTTGGTGGAGTTCTACTCATGGCCCTGAGTTTCCAAGGTCCAAATCTGACCATAGTTATGTTCCAAGTGGAGGACTGGATTGTTTGTTCACAGAGAATCTAGGTCAGCTTCAAGAAGGGAGGGTCAACAGCCAGCTTTAAGTCTTAGGTAGACTCTTCTCTGTAAGGCAATCTCACCTTATCCCCCAACTGATTCATTTTGGGGTCTCCTTCTGCTCTGGGTCTGTCTTTGGTTGTCCAGGTCTTTGAGCTGTGCCTTCTACAAGACCACACAACATTACCAGGTTGCCTTTGGAATTGGTGGGGTTTAGTCTGGAACATGGTCCCCAAGGGATCGCTTTCCCTGGTTTGTCCTCACCTTGAGTCATGTTGGCACTTGGGCCCCAAGATGGTTTTCTGCCAGTATCCCTTGAGGGTCATCAGCCTCAATACAGTTATCCATCAGTTTGGACTACTTCTGCTAGTTTCAGGCCAATATTTAATACATGGATTAGGCAAGAGTATCTCACAAATGGACCTGACCCCAGTCTCTGTATCTGTCTCCAACCTATAGGAACAAAGATCCTTCAGCATCCTTGTCAGACTTCTGGGAATGTTTCTATTCTTGGATAAAACAGTTTTTTATTAATATCCAGGCCATCTAGGATTTCTGTATTAACTGGTAGATGGCCCTATGTGACCCCACTGCAAAGACAGAAGGGTGCCCTTGTTCTCTACCAAGTTGTAATACTCATGACCTTTAACACTCTCTTGAGTTGTCAGCAATACAGATCCAGGCATGGGATCCCTCCAGCTGGATCCCACTATCCCTTCTGGAAATATGAAAAACCCAATGAAAAGAGCATCAGAAAAGGAAACAAGAACACAATTTTGAACCTCTTTAATCTCAGGCCTCTCTCCCTTAGGGGGAATCTGGAAACCACAGTTCAACTCAAATGCCCTTGGATGAGTCACTGTAAAGAGTGTACTGTAATCATTCAGGACTGGTCCACCTTCCACTCAGGAGGTTTAGACTAGCTATGGTTCTATGAACTTAAGCCTCTTATTGGGTATTACGTGCTACATAGGTCTTGTACTAGTACTCTGCAAGGAGGAAAAATGTCACCCTATGAGGTCAGCAATGATAAATGCTCACATTGTAGTTAAAAAGGAAACACTCAATTGGCATTTTTAAACCATGGGCCATCATTCTTGCACTAGAGATCCTCATTGTCCTCATTCAAACACAGATGTGTTGTGGCCTCAAGAACTGCAGCAAGCAAGCATTGTAAAAAATGCACATGCAGTGGCAGACATATAGTAAATGTATTCAATAAATATTTTATTTTGACACATTGTACATCTTTATAATTTAAGGAAATACTATAGCCAAAGGGTTGCTTACAAAGAGATTGACACAAAAGAAATAGCAAGGCATAAAATTATCTTTCTCAGGACAGAGAGATTTCTTTCCTGAGAAATGGGCTCACCTATATTTTTATTATTTTTTAAAACTATCCAGGTGTCCTGAACTACACAGAACATATAGAAAGCTGTAGGGTAAATATTTCCAAAAGCATCAAAGTGATTTGGAGCCTAAGTCCCACTGAAAATTACTGGTCTTTTGAAGATTTGATTCACATTTTATCCCTTGCTATCTAGGGCCCGAGTCCAAAGCCAGGAACTCAATAGGAGTTTTCCCTTTGACTTTAAAACACTCTGGATCAGGCTGAAATGTGGTCCTGAATACTTCCCTATCAAGAGCTGAGTGTGCTCACTATCTTGCTAGACCCCTAGGCTGCAAACTCTATTTAGATAGGTTGAGGATGCAAGGTGCTTATAGGGATGTAACAGCACAGCACTCATTCATTCCAAAAAATGGATAGAATTGGGGGAACAGGGCTAAGGGGAGTATTTAATATATGATTTGTTTTATTCAGAGTGAGTAAAGAGGAAAACACATGAAAATAATTCCTCCCTGTTTGAGCCAAGTGTTACGATCTGTGTGTATCCCTTATCCAGATAAAATTCAGTTGTTTTGGGGGGCACTGCAGTATGACCCCATTTGGTGAGCAAGCCAAAATACTGACCTACCTTTCTTTCTGTTCTATCTCCCATGGGACAGAGCTGACACAGCCTATCTGCTGTTATGACATCCAAACATATGCGGATTTCAAGCCAATAGGAATGAGTGCCACCAAGAGAAAACATCAAAATGGCTATTTAGTAAGCGAGATAAAGGAAGAGCAGAGGATGAAACCTGTTCCTTTTGGAATTAATGGCAAAACTTGCATTGGCTTCAGTGTAGCAGGAACCAGGTGCACAGTGTGGAAAAGTCACCAAGGAACATCTACCTACATCAACAGCCAATTAAGTAAAGGTTCTAAGAAGGACAATGGAGTCGGTCTTTGGCACTCAACTATCAGCCAGAAATTGTTCTGTTGTTATGAAATGTAGCGCCATACAGGGGAGCAACAAAAATTCTATTTCTATGCTCCATTCAAGTCATCTTACTGGTTCAGAAGTGACAATTATAACTTATTCTGTCCTTCTGTCCAGGGCTGTATTTCACTCTTGGAAAGCAAGTGAACAAGGCTACTTCTCAAAGGTTAGTTTTCTATTTCAGTGTACAAGAGCAGGATGTAGTTACAATATGCTTTGAACATATATTTATTTATTTGTATTAAAGGAAGTGGCCAGCTTGATAGCCATGCAGAGTAAAGGTCTGTATTTAACCATGAATAAGAAATAAACTTTTAACAGAACAAATACTCTATGTAAGATCTTTGTCTGGATGAAATACCAGCGTGACTGGATTCTGTGGCTTTAACAATCTCTGATTCTGAGGAGTTGCTTCCTAACCATGAACGATCACCTTTAGAATCCAGTATGGTGAAGGGGGAGCATCACTGTGACACTAGAGTTAATTTAGTACCCCGTACTCTGGTAGAGGATGAATGCTGGAATAGTAGATGGTAGTATTCTTGTGGGAGTATCCAGATATGTAACATCATACTTATTGCAAACAAATAAATAAGAAGTGCACCTGAAGTACAATACAGCTGGAGAATTTGGCCTTAATCCCATTCTGCCAAAAAAATTACTTTTCCATGTAGTATATACCAAAGGAGTTACAAAAATGACCTAAGTTAATTGGCACAAGTGTTGGCGTTGAATCGTCATGATGGTAGAGTTCTTAAAGGCTGAGGGAAATTATTCCCATTTCCACTGGTTTGGGGTCAGAAGTTGCATATTTGTGAATTGTTTCAAATAATACAAAGGTTTGTAGAATAAAGCAATAAATCTCAAAGGTGGCATTCTGCTTAGTTATGTCCATGAGAATGAATTAAGATTGTTCAAGTTGGTTAAGAAATGCTGCCATCTCTTTGAGATTACATCTTAGGGTCTTGTAGTGTCGTTGTCGAAGGGCTATATAAAATTGGAGAAAAAAAGAAAGCTATGAAAATATTTTAAATAATAACTATGAAGTTCTTACACCAACAAAAAATTAAAACCACATTTTGCTATCTAGGTTTTGTGTCAGGAAGACACTGAGAAGTCTATGGTAGTCATCTTCTGGCTCAAATAAAATAGTATTCCAGGAGAAAGCTTATTACTGTTCACAGCAAGAATAAAATGTCCCAAAGTACTTGGGACCCTTTTATTAAACTAGCATAATCAATCTTACATAAAAGCTACATTTTGAGGAATATTATCTACTCCTGGCCCAAAAGCATGTAAGAGTATAGACGGAACAAACACTTCACTCGATATAAATCCTACTCAGTTCACATTCAATGTAAGGGAAACATTTGGGAAAGGAAAAGAAAGTGTTGAAATAATCCTTGGGTTAGAAGTAGCTTGAAACCCACGTATACAGAGCAAAAGACAAATCCAGAGGCATAGTGGAGGGAGAAACAAAGAAAGAGGCCAAAATATATTGAACAAATGTATACAGAATCCTGACTAGAGTCGAACAGTCTTTTGGAGTGAAGGGTGGCCTATCCTTAGGTGAGTGAGTGGAGTGACTCAGCAGAAATAAAGCTCAGAGACAGTCAGCAAGAGTTTCGCCTCAAGGGAATAATGCTTATAATCAGAAATCAAGTTAATATATAAGCAACAATGGCAAAATGAATAACAGAGAACACTTCAAGCCTGGGAATCAGGCAGCCCTTTGATGTAAAGGAACCTAAAAATAAAAAAGCTGTTCTGTCCCCTTAGTCTTCCCACAGCTAATGGCAATCTGGGCCTAAGGTGGTCTTTAAAGAAGTGCTCATGCTCAGACCACTGTAGTACTCAGAACTCTGCAAGTACACTGTCTCTCATCCACAGGCTGAGCGTGTACATAATGTGTGTGATTTAGAGGTGTTGAAGTCCAAATGAATTCAGCCAGTCACTTAGGGGAGGGGAGGGGAGGGGAGGGGAGGGCTGTATATAGTCCATTTCTGGGCAGCTGCTACTCACTTCAGAGAGATTGCTTCATTCAGGGCAAGACTGTTCAACTGGTGGCCCACAGGATGCATGCATCCCCTAAAAGGTTAACCTGAAGCCCCCAGACTCCCAATCGGCACCACTCTCTCCATTGCTCTCCTGTTGCTGTTGCCAAAGTCTCTGGGCTTCACTTCCTTCCTCCAGCCGTCTCTACCTGCCCTCACCTGTGGGAGCAAGGTGGGGTGGTGCAGCCCACAGGGCTGAGAGAACACAGGGCCACAGGACTTGGATCTCTTGTGGAATGGATGCACCAGTGCTGCATGGCAGGGAGTGCCTGGTATACGGCAGGAGGGGTTATATGACCCGGGCTCGCAGCCATGCAGTGTGGCTGGAGAGGTGGGGCAGAGGGCACAATAGGAAGGGGGTCGACATGGCATAGCTCCTGGCATACAGCCCAGAAACTGTATGTGGCCTGTGGTCCCTGGCCACTCAGAAGTTGGACCACCCCGATTCAGGGAATACGTGGAGCTTCTACACATTGCCATATAGTGACATTACTACAGCGCCGTACTTTAGTAATTCGAAAGTACTAAAGCACAGCGCAGTAAAGGTGGTTACTACACCATGAGCATGGCACATGGTTAGATTTCACTGCCACGTCACCATAGTGGTGCACCATACAGGGGAAGTTCATCACTATGCTGACATAGCAGGCGAGCACATATAGACCCACACGATCGCTATGTCTCTGTAGCACGTCATACAGCAATGTAGTGCGTCGTTACATTGCCGTAGGGTGACATGTAGATGCACCCACAATGCTATAAAATACCAAAGGTTGGTTGCGAAACAAAAGAATGTTTAACACAACTTTCGGTACATTTTCTAAAGAAGATTAATGGCAAATAGTTTTGCTCCATATCATTTTAATGATTTATTTTATTGTTTTAATTAAACTATATTGTAAGCATAATAAATGGTTTTAGGAATGGTGCTTATAAACCTGTGACTCAAACCTATAAGGACATGTTTTACTCGTATCTCATCTTGCATCTCATGCCAGACACTCTAATCTATAAAGAGCTGCTATAGTTTAGGCAGGTAGGCAGTGAAAACATGATGGGGACAAACTGCACAAGAGTAGCAGGTAAGGTACACACACTTGTATTAATATACTTTGTGTAATAACATATAACAAAATTATACCAAACCCATCGAAGTGTATTTTAGTTGTACATACATTTAATTCTACCTGCATGACAAAACTGAGCCAAATACTCACTGTATTGGCCTTAGATCAACTAATATAAAACATATGCTGGTGAGCATTTATTTACACCAATGCCATTATTCATAAATAAGCAGTCACCAATGGGAAGTATAACTTGCAAAGCATGATGAGGCTCTATCAATATGTATTTCAATATGCAGCATTTCCCTTTCCATCCATAGAAAATAAAATAATGTCAAGTCTACATCTAGAGTTAACAGGGCAGAATTTTTTCTCCTCATAATTTTTCTTGCCAATAAAATGGCATTTCATCCAAAATGACAATTTATGTGAGAGACTATCACTACATTTTTTTAACATGTAAATGGTAAGTTTCAAAAATCCAGATTAAGTTATGATTTTCTATTTGAGACATTTTGCAAAAAAATTAAATATTTCTACTGGAATATTTTTATTTGAAATTGATCAAAAAAGGGGTGTAGTCAAAAGCTCTAATGGAAGGCTCTAGGACAAGGTTGGGCAAAATACAGCCTGCGGGCCAGATCTCCATAGCCAACTGTGGAGGCTCCAGCAGCTGTGTGGTGCAAAACGGCCAGGGCTGCTTCCAGTATACTGGGCTCTCTCTTTCTGGGCCTGTCCAGCCAGGCATGGTGGGGTGAGGAGGAACACTACAGCTGCAGGTGGGTTCAGGATTCCACGCTGGTCGCAGCCCCAAGAGGGAGAGAAAAGATGTGGCCCTTGACCGGTCTTTTAAACTCATGAAGTGACCTGCCAGCCCAAATAATTGACCACTTCTGCTCTAGGAGGACCAGCTCTTCAGGAGACAATAGCACTGGTTACAGTAGTAAATACTACTTCTGTTAGTAAAAGAAAGCAATGTCAGATTCATGGTAACAGAGATTCACACACATGCTCACATTAATAACATAACGTAAGTCTATGGGTATATATATTTATGCGTGCATGCATGTATCAGAAGTTGATCAAGTAGCAAAGATAGAGTATTCTCTCCATTCAATTTTGGCTGTAATGGCCTGGCCAGTTGATCTGGAGATGCCTGAGTTGCCCATATATCAATGTCCCCCTCTCAGCCTAGCTGGTTGATCCCAAAGGAAATGCAGAAGCCAGTACATTTGGAGCCAGCTTGGCTGTAGAACCAGCCAGTACAATGAAGATCTTCAATCCGTTCACCTTTCTGGGCTCCACTCCTGGATTGGTTGCCAACCAAGACTGGACAGCCCAGTCCACCCTGCCATGGCATCTGCCTTCTGGTGGAATTTCCTCCACCAGGGGTAAGGATAGTACCCCCTCTAGGTTGTTCCTCTGCCTCAAGCTTTTGGCACCATAGAAGTTGGTAGGCTCTTTTCCACCACCCAGCTCTTGGCATTGACAGCTGCAGATACTACCATCTACTGTCGTAACGGTAGCAGACCTGGCCTGGTTTGACCTGACTATGAACTTCTGATAGGTTTGAGATGAAGAGTGGCATGAAGAAGGGTTGTATTCTGGTGCCCACACTCTTTGGGATCTTCCTCTCTACGTTGCTGCACTATACTTTTGATGGCTTGGAGGAAGGCATATACGTTCACACAAGATGGCAAACTCTACAATCTATTAAGTCTGAAGGCCAAGATAAAAGTGAGGTGCATATTCATTAGGGAGCTCCTTTTTGCTGATGATGCTGCACTCACTGCCCACGGAGAAGGCCAGTTACAAATACTAATTAATCACCTCTCCCATACTTGCAGGATGTCTGTCCTGACCATTAGCATTAAGGAGAATGTGGTCCTAGGACAAGGTGTTCACCAGTCACCATCTATCAGCCTTGACAACACACCTCTTGAGGCAGTGAACAAGTTCAGCTACCTTGGATCCACAGTGAGCAACAACCTATCACTGAATAAACAGCTAAATGTGTACGTTAGAAAGGCTGCTAGCGCTTTCAGTAATCTCTCCAAATAAGTCTGGAACAGTACGAAACTCACAATCAAAACTAAGTTGCTTGTGTACAAAGCCTGTGTCCACAGTGTCCATATGTATAGCAGTGAGACAGTCAACATATGCATATCAAGAAAATAAGTTGAATAATTTCCATATGTTGCTAGTGATGCATCTTTGACTTCAAGTGGCAAGACAGAATTACCAACACAGAAGTCATTGCCAAAGCCAACCTGCCTATCATCACTGCACTACTCAAACAGTGGCACCATTTCCACAGGATGGAAGATGGGGCATCACGAAGGACATCCTGAATGGACAAATTGCAGGTGGGGAGTGAAGAGTAGGGTACCCAAAACTGCACTTCAAAAATATCTGTAAGCAGGACATGAATAGTATTTACAGATGTGCTCCAGGAGGTGGGAGAGTGCTTTAATTAGAATGGCTCCGAGAGCCGTTCTAATTAAAGTGCCCTGAGTGTTACATGTATCAGCATCCCTGCACTGAAAAATGGCAGGAGGGGCACTTTAAAGCTTGGCCAATGAGCTTTAGTTAATTAAAGCACCCCCACCACCATTTTTCAGTGTGGGGACACTGATACACATGATGCTGGAGTCTGCTGGAGCAGAGTAATTACCACATTCCAACAGACTCAATTAATTGAAACAATCAAAACTTGAATAATCCAGTCTGCTCTGACACATTGTAATTACATGGAGCAGCACATGTATAGGTGCCTAAAGGCTTCTGGAATCAGACCAAACCTTTGAGAGGCCTTAGCAGGACACAGGACAAAATGGAACTCCTTCTTAATCATGGAGCCCAACATCATGATGAGAAACGGTTACTCGAATTACAACAGAAACATGACCAAAGAAAACAGCCTGCCAGTGCTATGTTCACCTGTGGCCATAGTGGCAGGACCTGCAAATCTAACTTCTGTCTATATAACCACAAAAGAAAATGCACCACCAGTCAGTAGAATAGCCGCAATATCCACCGTCACTTGCTGATGAATGGATGGCATTATGTATATATGCCTGGAATGTATATCAAGATACTAATGTCTATGTTAAATCAGTCTCTCCAGAGTAGCAGTAGTTTCAGAATAAGCCTGAATCTATTCAAGTCACAAAGGCACATTTAAGGACTGCTTAGGGAAGTTGTAGACGCTCCATCACTGGGGGTGTTCAAGAAGAGATTGGACAGCTACTGGTCAGGAATGATCTAGGTGTAGCTATGCCTGCGTTCTACTAATAGGTATTTTGTTTTCCATGCTTCTGAGTTTATCTGGTTCCCACATGGGGTTGGGAGGGAATTTTGCCCCTTCCCCCCACCCTTCGTCTCCTGCTGCTACATGTATTTTTAAGCTTTCCTCAGGGGCATTAGGTGTTGGCTGCAGCCAAGGCTGGGGATTTTGACTGGGACTTAAACCCTCTACTCAAGGTCAGATCAATTGGCATGTTGGAGGTCAGGAAGCAATTTCACCCCATGGTCAGACTGGTATGGGCTGTGGAGGTTTTTGCCTTCGTCTGTAGTGGGGGGCATGACCCTCTTGCTGGGACATTTTAAGCATATATTAACAACTTTTACAGAAGCAGGACATTGGCCACCATGGTCCCCCTGCTTTACCTGTGGCAGGTTAGGGTGTCATGTCTTGTGTTGTCTAAGGGTTGACCATGTCATTTTGCTAAGATGTTAGACAATGGTTTTATATGGGATGGTTTGGATGATTCTACCTGAGGCAGGGGTTGGACCATATGACCTATGGAGTTCCCTCTTAGCCCTGCTTCTCTAGGCTTACAAGATTCTGATAACTCTGAGGCTTTTGTGTCAGGGCCATTCTTGAAATGGAATGAAGACAGCTTGCCTCACTAATATCCAGGCTGTATCAATTGCAGAAATAAACAAGGAGAGGACTTCACTTGTTAAGTTGCCACCCTATTGTAACATCATCCACATACACAAAATAATATAAGAGAACCAAATTTTAGAGTTGACTTCAGTTTTCTACAGTTGATCTACAGTGGGGTGTTACCCAGATACAAGGGTCCAGCTGTATATGAGTTTGCAGAACCGAGGGCTAAATTGGTAAGGATGAAAAATAAAAACAACAGTGAATGTTAGCAAGGAAAAAAAAGGCTGGGGGCTATTAAAGAAAAAGGGCAAAATAATAGAGGACCTAAGTCTGTCATGATTACTGATTTCGTTAGGCTCTGAGCAGACTCAGGGGTCCATCCACTGGGAGCTAGGTGGGAGGCAGAGATGATCCAGTGCTTAGGCCATTATTATGGGACATGGGAAACCCAGGTTTAGTTCCTAGCCTGTTCACAAACCTCCAATATGAAACTTGGTCAAATCACTTGACCCCTCTATTCCTCAGTCTGTAAAAGAAGTTAAGGGCCAGATCCAAAAAAAAAAAGGTATGCAGGTGCCTCAATTCCTAATGAAATCAATACAAGCTTAGACAGCCCGATACCTTTGTGGATCTGGTTGTCAATAATATTGCTGTACCTCTGGGGGCTGTACTAAAGATAAATATATTAAAAATTGTGGGGTCCTGGAGTCAGTTAAACACTTGGTTGGAAAGGAGCAGAACCAGGGCTTTGCTACATTACTTGGAAATTGGGCATCAACCAAATAAATGGAATAAAAAAACATATTGTGTTCTTTTCCCTCTCTCATATTTGTCTGATCAGTGTCTCAGAGCCTCATCCTACAAAATAATCTGCTTGTGTCATCCTCAATGCCCTCACACAGACCCCTAAATAAACCTTTAGGAGCAAGCATTGGCCCTTCTCTATGCCAGTAACGATTCTAGCTGTCTTTCCTAAGCACAATAATACATGTTATTAACTATTAATTGAGGTAATCATTGCTGTCACTATCATATTACACTAAAATTCTATTTGCTTCCAGAGACAAATGGATGCTAATGTTGATCTGTAAGGTTTGGGCCTGTTGTTGTTTGAAGCCTCGTCTCATGATACACTCTGTCACCTGCTAAATTTCACTAACTGTCTTTGGGGCCTGATCCTGCAGCTGGGCACAAGTCAGCCGGTATGGATACAGTTGCAGGATTACCGCCCAGATCTGTATGCCTGAAGGCTACAGATGCAGTTGTTACAGTGGAAAGCCCAGAACTCAGAAATCTGCTTCCTTCAATGGCCTGACAATCCATGTTTAATTCACAGGACAAGGTGCATCCATATTAAAGCAGTCAAAGCACAGACCCAGAGTCAGGTGACCCAGGCTCTTTTTCCAGCTCAGAAACTCACTTGCTGTGTGATCTTCCCAAAGCCACTTCACTTCTTTGTCTTGTGTAATGACTCACCTTTATGAAGCGTTCTGAGGTCTATGCAGGCTAACTTCTCAGTAAGTGGAGAGCATTATTAGCAGTAGTAGCTGTTATTATTGAGGCCTTAGTGGGAAGTGTGAGGAGGTATGCTTAGATGTAGTTGTGCCAGATGACAGTCCATTTTTGTTTAGCTCTTTACGTTATGTGATTTGCATGTGCATTCAGAGGGACAGTGAAAAATAAAGTCTCATGAAAACGTATTTAGAAACCATTAATGCAAATTTGTTTACACTAACCAATTTCTTTCCTTTTTCCTTCAGAAATAAAAAAGAAAAGTGGACGACAGATTCCTAGGATGAAAGATTCCCAGATCAAACCAGGGCATCACAAGCCTAGGGTAAAATAAGAGATCCTGGAAAGCAAATATAAGTTGGTACTACTAGGAAGAAATCCTGGTCCCAGTGAAATCAAAAGAGAGTTTGGCCATTGACTTTCATGAAGCCAGGATGTCACTCACAGTCTTTTAAGTTCTTGGGACAGGAAATATGCTGTAATATGAGGCCCCAATCCTACAAGGAACTCTATGGATTGACCCCTGAACCCATGCACAGCTTCATTTACTGCAAGGGAGCAAGGTCTGCAGGTGAAGGTTGGGTGGGCAGTTAGCCTGATCCTTAGGAGATCCTGAAAAGACTTAAGCATGCACTTCACACATGTGAACGTCAGTCCATTGAACCTAGTGCATCTATACCAACGAATAAAGTTAAGAACACAACTCTTCACAGGTTTGGGACCTAAATGTGTTGTGTAGTGTGCTGTTTACATGATTTTTAAATACTATTTTACACTAACAGAATGAAAACGAAATAATTTTTGCACTTGATGCTAACTACCTCCAGCTTCAGTTCATGTCCATAGAATTGAAATGATTAATTGATTTTGAGGCTGGTAAAGACCACCAGGATTGATTAGTCTGATCCTGTATGTCACAGGCTATAAAATCCCAATACTTCACCAATAATCTCTGCATCAGGCCACAACTTTGGTTTGAGCTGGACTGTACAGAGCTACATGAATCCCTGGCTGCCCTAAGGAATGAGGAGGGTTTTTTTTCCTCTTCCTATTGAAAGGAAGTCAAACAAGTTCACTGTCATTAAATCTGGAAGCTCCTTATCTCCCTTGAAATCATAAATTATGAATCATAGGCTACATCTTTGGGTAGTTTGGTGACTAAGGCAAGGCTGTTCTTTTGGAGGAGAGCCAAATGGAGTGCTTAGCCTGTTGTGTTGCCAAAGCAATGTTGTGATCATACAGTCCACACTTTACAAGTCCATCCAGTCAACAGGTGGAAAAGAGACACTCATCAAGTAAAAATCACCACACTGCAGTGGTGATGTCTTAATAGATGGCTTTATTTCCTCTGAATCCATTCAGGTACTCATCACCTCTCAGTCACATTCTTAAGTTCAAACCCTAATTGACTTATTCATTCAAAGGATCTCATTTAAAATAATGTTTGAGTTAGGCCAACAGGATTTGGCCCCTTAATAGCAAGCTTCTTCTGGAGAGTAAAACTGTATTTTTCTCCAGTTCTCAAGCCCATGGAGATCAGTGGTTGTTTGGATGAAGGAAGACATGAAAATTGAACTCTGGTGTCTTTAAAGCATGGATAACATTTACAGTGGATGGTAAATTTATAAGCGATAAAAAATGTATAAATGATATAAAAAAAGCAGAGAGACCAGAAACCATAGGGGGGAAGGGGCAAAAAGCTATTTGGCCGTACTGAGCTATGATTGAAGTGTGAATGTGACAAGCAACCTGAAATTGAATGAAGCAATTTTAATTAAATTTTATGTTTATACTGGCTCAAAATTATAAATGTAATTGTGGTCTACTTATTTCTTACACTACATCACATGTTTATATTGGGTATTAAGAGACATGACAAAATGATAGAGCAAATCCACTAGTTTTAGGCCCATATTGGTAGTAAAATAGGTGCTTAACTTTAAGTAAGTGATAAATCTGCACAGACTGCGCACATGTTTAACATTAAGCATGTAGCCAAGTCTCTGTAAGATCAAGACCATTTTTTGTAAGGACAACTGACCAAAATGGTGCTGAAAGACACCAGAATATATGTCTCAGTTTTGGCTAAGAAGGTAAGGTAAGGCTTGAACTAATTTGTGACTTAGTTCACACCAGCAACGGGAAAGCTGGAGGAAACCTTTTTTCTGTTAGGAAGGAGCAGGGGAAACCAATCTATAAGATAACGCAGGGATTAAGAGAAGGCAGAGTACTCCTGAGACTCAAACAATCTACATCTGTTGCTGGTGTATCACCTGGTGTGCCACTAAGTGGTGTATCATGTTGGGCAAGTCACTCTCCCCTGCCTCTCCTGCCCTTTGAATCATAGAAAAGAAGGACCAGAAGGGACCTGTAAGATCATCCAGTACAGTCCCCTGCCCGGGCAGGAGGTAATTGGGCTCAAACAAGCTCAACAAGGTGCTTATCCAACCTCCTCTTGAACTCCTCTGGGATTGTGTTGTCTACTTACACTCCAAGTTCGTCAGAGATTGTTCAATGTTAGAAACCCTGCATTGAACATGATGGGTACATGGTTCGTTAATGGTTTGCTTATATACTGTCATTCAAATAATAACAAGATAATATAAAAATGATGACAGCACCACTAGTAATAAACATCTGAGAGACATAGAATAGTGAGAAAAAGAAAAGGCAACTAGTAGGAAGACAGTGGGAGAGAAATAAGGAGCTACAGAAATGAGGGCTCAAAAGCTGCAGCTTGAGGAATAAGGAGGAAAAAGCTAACCTGAAAAAATGCATTTTAAATATTGATAAAATAGTAGGAGGAAAAATGTTAATGAGACTGAAGAAATAAAGACAGCCAGGCAGAGGGATAAATTGAACCCTCTTTTGTAGACACCCATGGAAAGATGTTTGACAGTTCTGTAAACTCTGCAAGGTGAACTCTCCAAGTATCCTTGAAATCCAAGGTTTGGTTTGTAGCCTAGGACCAATAGCCTCCTTATCCTGGTTTTCCTTCACTAGTGATGTGACTCGATCTGCCAGTCTAAGACGAAGTGTGTAGTTATTGATGGGTTCAGTAAACATAGGTCTAAGTGAATAAGAACAACAACACGCTTTAATTTGTAGATCAGTATGCAACATCTGCAGACCCTTGGTGGGTAACTCGCTGCCTGACTCCTAACTAGTTGCTCCCTGAGGGACCATCTCCTGTTTCCCAACTCCCTCAGTCTCCTGGTAGGGAGAATCTATCAATAATAACAACTTATATTACTACAAATTGGATATTCTGGAGCTGCTCTGATGTGGACAGAAGATGCTGCTCCTTTTAGTGCGTGCACATAATTATTATTAATGTTAACGAGTTGCCCAGTGCGCTGAGGGAAACAGGCCTTCTAATGTATAGTTTTGCTCCTGGCCTTAACCAAGAGGCTGCCTGGCTAATCCATAGTCTGTGTATGGATTCAGGTCAAAGGAGAAAAAGGAGTAGCAATGGGACAGACTCCATGATGCTGCATCTGCCTCACCCTTTATCCCTATACAGCCAACCTGCTCCAAGGACTGTGTGTATAGCTTCACACAGACGAACATATGCTCCCCTCGCTGCCTTATGACCTCTCTCCCCTGTTCACACAACAACCGTCACTTGTACTCAGCCATGGTAGCAGCTCCAAGGGATCCAGGGCCTGCAGGCTCAGGCTGCAGCTGGCTAGGCCAGGCTTTTCCTCTGGTAGTGGTAGAATGGGAAGAAAGAAGAGGGGCTCAAATTCAGCACCCATTGCTATGAATCTCACACTTATCAGGCTTCTAAACAGGAAAACAGAACAAATAGCTAATTAAATAAAAGGAAAATAAAAAATGAAGTACAGAAGATAGGGCATGTTTCTATGCTGTGCTCTGGCATTGCTACAGGAGCTACAAGGTATAGTGAGGATGTGAACATTTATTTTAGGGCCCAAATCCTGATAACCAAACATCTGGGAAGACTCTGACATCTATGCAGAACGCCACTGATTCTCAAAGGAGTTTGCCAGTGAGAATCACAATGCAGGAGTGAGGCTTTACTATTTGGGTTACTTATGTTGATTTATAAAAATGCTAAAAAGAAAGATAAAGAAAATTGGCTACTTGAAAATATCCTCTCAGCACCCTTGAAACTTTAAAAATACAACTCAAGTGCTGCAGTACAACTTAAGTGATCTCCCCACCAAGTGAAATTTAAAAAAATGCAGAAGTCATTGCCCCTCAAACAATTCTTCCAAAGATTCTTGCTAGCACCATATAACTCTTGCTAATAATGACTGATTAGTGTCAGAAATACCTCCCAATGAGCATTAAGAAAAATTCTCTGGCTGGAAATATGATGCAAAAAATAGAGATATTCCCTCTCTACTTCCTATAACTCCCAGTGTTCGTGAAAAGATGCCACAATGATTTCCCTAAAAATCTTTGCTGCGGTCTTAGATACATCAAAGGTGGTTGAAACTCAAACATCTGTTTTTACCAGTACACCTCTGGCTACTCATGGAATGACCACCTCTCTCTAAAGGTGACAGGGTCCTTCAGCTTTTCTGGGAGATGATTGTTCACTGCCTTTGTATCTCATGGAATAATTTATATCTATGCAAAATGGGCAAAAAGTGTTATCAGATTAATTAGTACCATTTTATATCATTTTGCACAGATATAAATAGCTTCAACATATAAATAAGGTTCAAGTGAAGAATCCTTGCCCCTATCTCACCCTCTTTCCTGGAATTGCTGGGAAAGGCGTCAATTTTAATTTTAAATCCTGTTATTCAGAAATGGAAGCATCTTCTTCAATTAATTTCTCTTATACCAGCAAACATCCAGATTAATTATTTTGGTTGGTAATTACCTTAGCTGAATTTGACCAGGTAACAAGAGGTAAAAGTGTCCATGATACTATTAATCCTCACCACTATGAGAAGCTAGGAAATAAGTCATTAGTATTGAGGCAGGAAGCTTGGGTCCTCTCCCCACTTATACCAGTGTTTAACTGTGTGGCCTAGATTGTTTATCCTTTCCAGCCTCTATTTCCTCATATTCAAAGGTGTTTGGAAATTGGAAAAAGCAAAAAGGGGCAGCATTTTCACATGCAATTAGTAATTTTGGGTACTTCTATTTTTCAGTATCCTGTCTGAAAAGCCTAAAATGAAGTTGAGGTTCAGAGGCTGGAAGATCAGCTATCAGCACTTTCTGAAAAATCAAGAATAAAAATCACTTAGGTTCCCTGAAACTCAAGTATCTAAAATCTCTAGTCATTTTTTAAAGCCTTGGCCTATGATTATATTATTTTTCAGTTTTCCACTGTCCATCCTTATTTCTAACAGAAGGTGATGTATGACTCCCTTAACTCCACCTATTTAGAATATCTTCCCATTTCCCCTAAAAAATAAAGTCACACAGCACAGGCCAAGATAAAACGTATCTGAAAGCAAGCGGGAAATAATATATATTTGCTCATATAAATTTACTTTCTGTAAATGCATTTTATTTTTTTAAATAATTTCCTTAACTTAATGAGGAAAAGGAACGAGAGAGGGAAGGAACCAATTAATAAGTAGTGACCTACCTAAGTTATGGTGAGACATTATGTTTTTTGCGGCCTGCTTATGGCGTGCAGAGCCAATTTCACGGGCATTTTGTGGCAGCCCTGCCCCTTGCCGCTGATTTGCAGAGGGTGCCTTGGTTGATTTTGTGGGAAGTCGTGGCCAATGGTGGACTTCCCGTCAATCACAGTGATCACAGACTGTTTTTCATGGTTTCCACAAAATCCGTGAAACTGCAATTTAAGCAGGTCCCTACTAATAAGGGCGTGGATGGCTGAGAGGAAATCAACCCTTAAACTGGAAAAATCCACAATGGGGAGGAGATGGAAAAGAAATAAAATTTCTGAAATTCTTAAAATGCTGGTGATGTAAAGTGTTAGCAGATGATGGATAGGGCCTTTGGCAAGGATTTTTTGGAGTGGTATCTTTTATTGGACCAACTGCGTACTTGAGAGAGATCTTAGATATCACCCAAAAAAATTCTTGCCTCGAATATTTCCTGGACTGTCCTGATACACATCACTCCAACACTACAGCATATATTGCCCTTATAGTTTAAAAAAAAGAGAAATATTCTTAATAATGCATGTGATGAATAATCATTATTATCGATACTAAGAAGTTCCTACTAATTATTATTATTATTTTATTTCATTAAAGAAAAACAGGAAGTCAGAGTCCCAGGCCTCTGGATCTTGCAATTCCAAGACTAGCTCCTGCAAAATATTAGCGAAAGGCCCAACTTTATAAATATTTCAATAAGAATCTTTTGTCAATCATATTCAGATCTCACAGCCAGAAGTATTTGGATCTGCTTACAGAAGATGTTTCCTTCACAATCATTTTGTTTCATTCAAACAGGAGAAAAACCACCCCCAAAGAAACCAAGTTTCCCATGAAAGTTGTAAGAAGTGTCAGCAGGTTTTTCAGTCCTCAGTTTCGATAGTGCTGCAGTTACGCCAAAATTTGCTGGTGTTATACTGTTGTTTTGTCTGTGACTGTCTGAGATTAAAAATAAATGTCTAGATTAATTTTACAGCCATGTGGCTCATCATTTTGCACGAGATGCAAAGATGTGGCCCAGCAGGACCGTACACCTCATCTCCAACAGGACATACACAGGGCACAGAGCTAGAGAGGGTTATAGTCTCCAAACTCATTTAACTAGTCTCAGTTGTGAAAATTAACCACTTATTTTCAGAGTAATCGGTTTACGGTCACTGGGGAGGGGTGGCTGAACTGCATTTTGGAGAGAAGGATTATTTGCACAGCCTGTATGACTAGCCCTACAGAGCATTGCTTTGTTTGAAACCCTTTTGATAGTTCATGGCGCAAATGACCATTTCAGCAAACTGTTTATCTTCATTGTTTTCACCCGAGTGTCGTTGCATTGGTTTCCTGCGTTTACTCCCTAACTAGGCATTCACCAGATGGGTGCATTTCAGCCCTCCTGAACTTCTCTGCCTGGTCTGTTTTGGCCTCTGAATGTAATCATCCCAACTTCCCCCCGCCTCCCCCTCCTCCTCCCAAGAGGAAAACAAGCAGCAAAGAACTGCATTTCTGCCTCTGCTACTTGTTTACTAGGAAATCATAACACAAAGCACTGCTCTTTCATGGGGCACTAGCCAGTGGCAGCAACAACCCCCCACTTGGGTATCCAGTGGAGTTGTCGTTTATTACCACAACCCTGCCCAGTCAGCCAATGGACACCAGTTTCAAGCACTGGAAATAGTGCCGGGCTGCCATGCTGAGTGCCCTGCTCCCTGCTCGGCTGCCTACAGGTCCTGAAACACTGTTAGAAGAGCCGTGATGATCTTTGTGCGTGTGGGTGTCTGCATAGGAGTGTGTGTGTGCCTGTGTGTGTGTGTGTGTGTGCACGAGCGCCCGTCTTTGGGTGTAACGGGCCAGCTGTATGGCTGGCCGGGGTGTCTCTCAGTCCCGGAGCCAATGGCAGGCTGCCTTCTATCAAAAATGAATGTTTTCAGGGCTCTCCGGCTTGCATGTAATGTATGTGGAGCAGGGTACAGTGAGCGCCGACTGCTCTCGCGCCGGCTCTCTCGCCACTTGCCCCCAGAGAGAAGCACTGCCCGGCCACTCATCGCCCCCTCCCCACACACGCAGGCACGCGGAGAGGTAAGTGTCCCTTGCCGGGGCCATCCGGGCTCGCAGGGCTGCCCTCTGCGCACACTTTGCTCCCACTCACTCGGCAGCGCTGCACTCCCCCGGCAGCAGGGAAGCCCGGGCAGGAAGGCACTGGGCTCCCCGCGTCCTGCTGCCACTCGGCCCCCGCCCCAGCCCCGCCGC
>NW_005842797.1:243588-244434 GCF_000455745.1 Alligator sinensis
GGGCCGGGAGCCAGCCCCCCCGCGCACGGGCGGCGGGGAGCGGCGGCGGCTGCAACAACGGGGGAGACACTGGGGAGGGACAGCAACAACATCCCACCCCGCTGCACTTTGTGTGTGTGTGTGTAGGGGTCTGCTTGGGTGTGTGTAAGAGTCTGTGTATCTGTATGGAGGGGGTTGCTTGTGTGTATATATGTATGGATATGCTTGTGTGTATGTGTATGTGTGTGTGTGTGTAGGGGTTTGCTTGTGTGTATATATAGGGCTATGCTTGTGTGTGTGTGTGTGTGTGTGTGTGTGTGTGTGTGTGTGTGTGTGTGTGTGTAGGGGGTCTGCCTGTGTGTCTAGGGCTCTGCTTCTGTGTCTGTGTGTAGGTAGGGGTCTGCCTGTGTGTGTGTGTCTGTGTGGGGATATGCCACTGTGTCTGCGGGTAGCAGTCTGTGTAGGGCTCTGCTTGTGTGTGTGTGTAGGGGTCTGCCTGGCTATGTGTAGGAGTGTGTGTGTGTAGGGGTCTGCCTGTGTGTGTGCGTGTAGGAGTGTGTGTCTTATGTGTGTAGGGGTCTGCTGCTCTGTGTGTGTGTGTGTGTGGGTAGGGGTCGGCCTCGGCCTCTGTGTGTGTAGGGATCTGCTTGTGTGTGTGCACGCGGGGCGGGGGCCGGCAGGGCCCCAGCGGCGGCGGGAGGGAAGAAGTGCGCGGGGCGGTGGGCAAGCCCGGCGGGGCGCGGGGCGGCGCGGCCCGGCTCCAGTTGTTCGGCTTCAGAGTTGCGATCCGTATTTTCCGGTGGCGCCTCAGTGCGCCGCACGCGCCCCCGCCCGCCCCGCGCGCCGTGGGCACCAGGGGCCGGCCGG
>NW_005842797.1:244639-245834 GCF_000455745.1 Alligator sinensis
CCGCGCCCCCGGCCCGGCCCGGCTGGTGGGGGGAGCCGGGCGTTTGGTGCTGGGCTCGCCTGCTGGGAAATTACAGCGAGCAGCTCCCCTCCTCCTCTCCTCGCCGCTCTCTTCCTCCTCTCTGTGCGCGCGCCTTGCATTAGCCATGTATGAAACTTGCATGGCCGGGGACACGGCCGGGCCGGGCCGGGCCGGGCCGGGCCGGGAGAGCCCGGCTGTGCGGGCCCGCCCGGCGGGGATGAAGCGATGCCAGGGAAGGAGGGGAGGCAACAACATGCACTCACACCTCACACAGAGACACACACACACACACACACACACACACAGAGCTAGGAGTCTGTGTGTGTGTGTGGTGTGCTAGGAGTCTGTGTGTGCACTAGGTGTGTGTGTGCTAGGAGTCCTGTGTGTCTGTGAGCACACACGGAGCCAGGTGTGTGTGTGTGTGTGCTAGGAGTCTGTGTGTGTCTGAGTACACACACAGCTCGGTGTGCATGTGTGTGTATGCTAGGAGGCTCTGTGTCTGTGAGCACACAGCTAGGTGTGCGTGTGCGTGCGCACACTAGGAGTCTGCGTGTCTGAGCACACAGAGCTAGGTGTGTGTGTTAGGAGTCTCTGTGTCTCTGAGCACACAGCTAGGTGTGTGTGTGCTAGGAGTGAGCACACGGAGAACTACACATGCACACAGAGCTAGGAGTGTGTGTGTGTGTGTGTGTGTCAGTGTGAGCCTACACAGAGAAACACACGCACCCAGAGCTAGGAGTGTCTGTGTGCTCGCTAGGAGTCCGTGTGAGTGTGTGGGTGTGCGTGTGCTCTCCTCCCCTGTACAAAAAGGGGGAAGAAAATGCCCGGCGCCGTGGCCTCCCCCCGCCCGGCCCCGCCTGCCGCCGTGCGCGGCGTGAGCCACTTGTGTTCACGCGGGGACCTCCCGCTCGCAAAGTTTGGGCGAGGTGAGCGGGGCCCGCGGGGGAAGGGAAGGGGTCTCCCCGGGGGGCGCCCGGCCTGGGGCTCCGAAACCATTGCCCGTCCTGCTGGTGACACGTCCAAGTGCCCTGCCCGCGCCCCCGCTCCACACCCGCACACACGCGGAGTGCGGGGGGCAGGCGCCCGCAGTGCAGCCGGGCACGGGGGCGCAGGGCTCCATGTGGCTCTTCCCGGCGGCGGCGGCGGCGGCAGCAGCGGGATCATCGCCCGGGCC
>NW_005842797.1:245860-267355 GCF_000455745.1 Alligator sinensis
GGGGGTAGGGGGCATCTCCCCTCGCCACCCCTCCGTGCTCCTGCCTGCCTTGCCCGCCCCAAAGGTGTTGTGCAGACTTTTCCCCCTGGGAGGGTGAGATTTATGCATTGTATTATTGCTCTTCTCCTCCCCCCTCTAAGCAAGATGGACTCTCTTCTCTCTCTCTCTCTTCTCTCTCTCTCTCTCTCTCTCTCTTCTCTCTCCCCCTCTCCCTGTGTCTTGTCAGCCTTTAAGATCGACATTTTGTAACTAAGATGCAAACTTGATGGTGACCAAGGGCGGGGGGGAAGCAGGCAGGCGAAACCTCGGGTCCTCTCCAGCCTTTCTCCATATTTAATACCTTTCTTTTCACCCCACCCCAGAACCCAGATTCCGGTGGCTCTACATGCACTTCGCACAGGGTGGAGGTGGGGGGGCAGTGGTTTGCAAAGGCTTTTCCCCATGCACTGGATTAGGGGCTTTCTCATCTCCGTGTGGATTGCGATGGTGGAGGGGTTTGTTTTGCCATTTCAGGACTCTTAGCAGCTCGGAGCTGCAAAAGGGGGAATGGGCATTACCTGAAACTGTTACAACGTTGCAACCTCTCTCTATCTCCTACCTGCAGTGTGGGCTTGCTGTTGTATTCTGATTATTGTTATTATAACGTATTTAGGCTGGGGATCAATCGATTCCCTCGTGGAAGTTGCGGGGCTGTATTGTTATTTATTCCTGTGTGCAGATGGTGATCAACTTTGTGCGTTTTATTTTGCTGTGTTGTATGTATCATGGAGAGAGAAAGAGAGGGAGAGAGAAAAAATAACCCACCCCGCTGATGCACACTCAGATGATTTGTTCCATTTGTCCAGTCCCAGTGTCCTTTAAAGACACGGTGCATCTTTTGTTCACTGCTTGCCACTGTCAGCCCGTTTTAACGTGAACTAGGAGAGGGGTAAGGGGGAGGCAGGTTTTAAGTTTTGGGAGGTCTCCTCTTGTTGGCGGGGAGTGTTGCAATATTGAAAATCATGGTGTGCTGATGCTGTGCCTTTATTTGATACTTTATAGGTCACTATCACATGACAAAGGCTTCGAGACAGCTTCATCTTCCTCTGTCTGTAATTTCCATTTGCCTTCCTGGGTAAGTATGTAAACTGTATACACAAGAAAAAGAGCATAATTGCTGTTAATACGATACAGGTTCTCTTGCTGCTCCTTTTCATTGAGCAGATGCTTGCTCAGGCTTTAGCACTTCAGAAAACATGTCTTGTCATGGGTGCTCCAAGTCTCGGCCAGACTCCACAGAAAGTTTGTGTTGAGCTTTCAAAAGGGGTGGGCTTTATTAGCAGGATTAGTTGAAAGCTTTGGATGGCGAGGACTCATTAGCTCATGATTTAAAACAAAGTTCTGGATTTTTAGGGGAAATCGGTTGAACTGTGGCTAAAGTTTTAAAACCGGTACAGTCATGATTTCAGTATGGGAAGTGCAACATTGTCCATTCAAAGACTTCCTGAACTCATAACTCCTTGTAAAACGTGCAACTAGGTGTAAGGTGCAGAAGAATGATTTAGAATGAATATATACAGATATGATTATGGTGATTATTCAGAAATCCTAAGGGGTCAGGAGAAAGTTATTTGAGCTGTAGTGCTACAAGAAGAGGAGTTAACTCAGCCTTAACCTGCAAAACTCTATTGCCTGGTAATTCTTGCTCTTTCTGTGTTACTGTTTGTCTTCCTGGCATTTGATAATATAAGATGCTATTAAATTTGAAAGACAAGTCCTAGTGGCTAAATTGACACGATGTCCAAAGTACTTTGGACGGCATGAGCATTTTTGCATTTCCTTGTTTTGGAAGAGGCTGACAACTTCTAAACCAAAGTAAAGTGATCATTTCAATCAGAGCTGGTGTAAGTGGCCAGAACTTGCGTAGTTTTAAGTGCATTTGATCCTAGTGACATCCATCTGAATTTGGCCCCCAAATGATGGAAAATATAGTAGTATTGTTTGTGGTGTGTTGATATTTTATATATACTTAAAAGTTTTGAAGTAAGCTTAGTTTTCATAAAAGAGCATAATTAGTAATATCACCTTGGTCTTCATCAGCCTCTGTAACAGATATAGGATAGGTGATGGTCCTAGACAGGACAGTGCAGATATTTTGCTGCAATTTTATGAAAGAAAGGGCAGTAGCTGCATTACTAGTCTGTAGGTTGGGAAAACATCTGTGAGGACACAGGGTTTGGGAAAATGGATTCTGTCTCTTCGCCGATTCCTATAGAGATTATCACCTGAAGTTCAATTATTGAGGTTTTTCAGTGAGTAGGTTATGTGTGTGTAGATGTGCGAGTTGTTTCTTTTTGACTCTACAGTTAATGTACAACGCAACCAAACTTCTTAAAATAATTCATTACAGGACAGTTGAATTGGAAAATGCCCTTTTCAGAAATTGTTACATGGGTTTTAAAATCTTGACAAGAATTTAATTCTGTGTCATGGATGCAACAATTTTTACAAAGTAAAAAAATTCGAAAACTCCCCACTGGGATTCAAATTGTTGATCAGAGCTAAAACATGCATTTGATTTATGAATGTTGTTGAGATTTGAAGTCCAACCGGGTGCAGTGGGGGATAAGGTTCTGAGGAGGAGCATTGAGACCTAACCTCTTTAGTCATCTCAGAAACTTAAATGATGGAGCTGTATGGATACCAAGAATTCTGTTTGCTGGGCTGATTGGGTATTCCTCATGCATCTTTGCAGTGAATGGACACTTTAGTTCTACACACGATCTTAGTACCAGTGTAAATGTGGCCCTACGTAGTGTTGAAATGTAATTTACAAATTACGAAGGAAAAAAAGGGGTGAAATCTATAGAAAAGAAGGGAGTAATGGAAGCTGTAAACAACTTTTTTTTTTTTTTTTTAAACTGAAAAGTAATATTAAAATGTGTCTAGTTGAAGGCAAAATAGAAATTTCCTTGAGTTTGGTTGTGACTAGATACTTTCATTTACTTTGGGGATAAAACTTTTGATAAAAGTTAAGAATTCTTTTTTTTTTTTAAGTCACATGGTTTCAGGAGAAATAGTCACTATCTAGTTTGATTTTAAAACGAGTAGAGTAACATTACCTTCTCATAAATCTCTGTATTGTGAGAGGTTCAGATTCTGATCTCAGTTTCACAGTAACTACAATAACCCATTTAGAAATGTGGGGTAGCAGGGAGCAGTGTTCCCTGAGATCCACCTGCAATTGATCTTCAGCAAATTACAGAAACTGTCCCATCAGCTCAGAGTTCAGCCTATCATCATGTACATGATTTATCCTAGTTGCTGCTGCAAAATACTGAATACAGTTTCAAGTAAACACAGAATTCAGAAAACATAGGATTCTTCCTGGTGTTTTGATTAGCTGACAATGTTTTATTGAATTCCCAATTAATGCCTAGCAAACCTAAGGCCTGTGCTGTAAATCTGTTGCCAGCAAAACTCCCACTGACTTCAGTGAAAGTTATATTGAGGAAAGGACTGCAGGACTGAGTCCAAGCGAGCAGATCACATAAGCTTGTGCATAACTTTAAGCCCAACCGGTACCATTGAAGTCACTAATATTAATATAACTGTTCACATGTTTAAAGCTGTACCTGGAGTTAGGTGATCTGTTGATCAGGACCTATATACTGTATATACAGAAGCCCTGAAACAGTCCACATTGAAGTGGAAAGACAATCATGTTTCATGTAGCACACAGGATAATGTAGGGAAGGGAGTTTGCATGGGGGGGAAGGCCTTGCTCTCCTATAATGTGTAAGAGTGGGATGCGTACACACAAAGTAAACCGGACTTCTGCTTTACTTTTTGTGATCTTGCTATGCAGAATGTTATGTTCATTTTTGTGCATTAATCAGTTTGCCCAGCAATGAACTTTGCATATCTCTGTGGTGAACCCTGGGCATTTCTTTAATAGCATGTGGCATCCATAATGTGAAGGACTTTATGTACATTCAGATTGAAAGAGTAAGGCTAGGTTGGTTCTGGAAAAAATCTGGTCTCCATTTTCACCTTTGCCACAGATAGGTGGTACCTCTACCATAGACAGACTGTGTAACCTACAACAAGTGATATAGGCCAGTGAGTTTCAAAAGTGGCCACTGATTTTGGCTAACATGTTTTTGTTTTTTTTGAGTGTCCTGCCCTAGGATGAACACCCTATTTAAAATCAAAGGGGTGCTCAGGTTGTGTCAACAAGAATTGGAGGATGCTTCTGAAAATGGAGGCCTACAGTGTCCCCACACTTTACTTCTCTGTCTGCAAATGGGGCTCATAATACTGTGCTACATGCAGGGGAGTTCTGAGATTAAACTTATTCATGTTACTACAGGGATACTACAGTGATGCTGGCAATATAAGTAACTGGGTGGATAAGATCAAACTCTATGGACCACATGTTTTACACATCAGTTTTCTTACAGAATTTACTGTGTCTCATAGTTACACCTGTTGTATTTTCCTACTATAAACTTAATTTATATTTCATTTCTTGCTTAACGTCCCATTTAGCTTGGTTTATGTAATTTAATTGTATGTATTAAAATACCTCAAGAAAGTAAATACAAACAAATCAACTTTCTTTCCTACATGATATAATCTCTTTATCCTGTTCTGTACCATAATTGTTTGTTTTTTCAATTCCTGTGGTTTGTCAAAAACCTTTTTATTTTTCTATTGCATGTCAAAATATTATTAGTTTTGGCTCTTAGTTTTAGGGCATTCATAATAAGCAATTATTATCTGATAGCAGTTTCAGAAGCCTCGTTGATGCTCTCAGTTTTATTGCTACTGGATGTCTGTCAGTCTCCCAAGAAAGATGGCTGCAGCTGACACGTTTCTTGATGGTCTCAGAAGAGGCTAAGGACTAAATGAGCAAAAAGATTAAACTCATTTGGGGAATGAACCACCAAGTAACTGTTGAACCACAGTGTGGGCAAACTTGTACTGTTGTTCTTTATGTGGATAAGAATACTTAACTTAGCAGATAGAGGCCCTGATCTAGAAAGCACTCAAATATTAGCAAAGTCTTGTTCAGCAGAGTGTCAGTTTCATTGACGTCATAAATCATAATGGTGGACAAATATTATTAACTTTGAGATTTAGGGAAAATGCGGCACAGAGAAGTAAAGGTCTCTAGGCAGGTGTGCAACAGCATACGCTGAAGAAGAACCTACCCTTGACACGGTTGAATATCCTTTCCCTAGGACAGCGGTTCTCAACTGGGGTTTCATGAGCTTCCTTCAAGGGTGCAGCGATGCAGACACTGCTGCCACAGCAGCTGCCAGGTAAAAGTGCTCTACGCACAGTCCTGCTGCATTAGGAGTTTGATCAGCCTACAGCAGGCAGGAGCTGAGTGGCTGTATTGCCTCTGGTCTGGCCTCTTCCACACTTCTCCTGGAAACAGGCACATGGCACAGTTCCAGTTCTGGGAGGAGCATAGAGGAGGATGGTCTAGGAAGGACTATAGCACGAGGCAGCTCTTGCCTACTTTAGGCTTATCAGAGCCCTAGTGCTGCAGTATCCTGTGTACATCACAGACCTTCCCAAGGAGGCTGTGTAACAGGTGTGTGAGGCTATTTTATTTGGAGGCAGCAACATCTGATTGAGAATCACCGAAGTAGGCTGAGGCAGTGCCAACAGTGGTTCTCAACTGGGAGTGCTGCCATATTCAAAAAGGTGGTGGAGGAATTCCTCGACCCTGCAAAGGTTGGGAAACACTAACCAACAATGTGCTAAGTCTTGGTGCAGCAAAGTACTTACACAGGTGAATAACTGAACAAGTGAGCAGTCTATTAACACCCTTGGAAATATTCATACACTTAGCTGGACACTTGGTCAGTCAAGGATTCCAGTTTATGAGACTCGAGCTATGCTAAACTGACATCTTGAGCTGATATTCGGTTTACTCAATGTTGATAGCTTTTAAAAAACAAAAACAGACAAAAGCATTACTTTTTAACTAATATTCAATCACTAGTTTTTTCTTAAAGTCAGATTTATCAACATTAGCTTCTAAAATACCCAGTAAGCTCTTTGGGCCTTTGTCTTTGCCGTTATGTATTGGTATTAAAAATTTTGCTTATGTTTCAAATTCATGCATCAGTTTTAGAAATAAGATCTTGGCTTGCAGGTCTGAAGTAGCAGAAGAATAAAAATAGTGTGCAAAATTAGTCCTTTACAGTTAAATGATTTAAGTATTTCTCTGTCATTTAAATTGAGTATTAATGTTGTTATCAAGCAGATCAGCAGGAGCAGTTATTTCGTCTATATGATAAATAAAGGTGACATCAATGTGAATTTTACTTCAGAGCTCAGTAAACATACTTCATCCTATCAGATATTCAGATTTGCCCATTCCTGTTTTGTTACTGAGGACAGGAGTTGGCTTTGATTTAAAATAAAAGTTCTCGTTGAAGAGGACAGCATATTCTATTCCAATGAGTGAGTGGAGATGTAACTGTAGTATTTTTACCATAAGAGCAGTATTTTATTATTTTTAATATTTATAAACTCAATTACATAAGAGAGAAATCAACAAAGAAAAAAGCAAGCTTTTGACGAACTTCCCAGCACTTCTGTTTTCTCCTTCGTAGCGCAAGGATGAATAATGAAAAAGCAAGTGGATATGGGTTTTTATATGAATGGGACACTTCAACATCATGACATGTGCCCTATACACATTTCTTTCCATACTTGCCTGAAAGAAAGTTAACAAAACAGAAGCCCTCAGTTATAAGCAGGAGACAGAAAGGTAGCTAAATTTTATGAGTAGATGCCAAATATGAGTTGTTTTGCAAAGATAGAATTTTATTATAAGTGGCCCTCCACACACATATTTTGACAGATTTTATAAATGGTATAGCTCCACACACAAGCTGAAATCACTTGCAGATATTAAGTAGCACTCCGTTGGTAAGGGCCTCAATCAGCAAAAGCACATATTTCAGTAGGTTTCCATAGGATTGAAGAGATCAATTCCGATGTAAGAGACCATGTATGTCTGTCTTTGTCATACAGTTTAACAGGTTTTCTCTATTTGATCTGCCATTGAATTGGCAGGTATATACGCCCAAGTGCCTCTTTATTTATCTAATATATCTTTTTAAAGTATCTGTTTATCTAATATAATGTACATGCGTGTGTGTGTGTGTGTGTGTGTGTGTGTGTGTGTGTGTGTGTGTGTGTGTATGTATGGGATTCTACACTCAGTTATTCTGTTAGAACAAATCCATGTGCTGTTAAGCAGTTACTTTGTGTATTCACAAGCATGATTGAATGCTTCCCTTTCACCTACACTGACTGATAAAGCGTGCGCATAAGAGCTTGATCCTGTACCCACTGAATTCAAAGGGCTGCCATGGTATCACGATGAGGTCCTAAAATAAGAGGGCATGATCCTGTTTTTCCTAATGGCAATGATATCAGGCCCATACCAAGGTACAAATGAAGAGAGGTTATGTAAGGTGCCAGTGCATAGTAGATGGGTACTCCTGTACTCCTGCCAGGTTGATGTCTTTAAACTGGTAACTTTTAGTTGCCACAATATGATATTTTACAGGATCATTTAGCATATGTCTTGACATTGGTTTTGTTCTTTAATTGTATGTGTACTGGTGTCCCACACAATCAAGAAATACCTAGCGAGAGCTTTTGAGACTAGGTGATACATATCACATGATAATTGGTACGATTACTTCTTGCCATGGACTAACATGTCTTCCTTTTTTACCTTGGAGTTCTTTTTATGCAGCAAATAATCTGGGATGTGAGAGAGAATGTACTATTTTGTGGTTTTCTAACCAGTGTTTAGGAGAACGTCATCATACACTTGAATGTGGAATAGAGGAAAAGCAGTGGTGCTATATCTCCTCTCATGCCAAGGTAAATCTGTAGTAACTCCATCTAAGTCACTGGAGCTAGACTGATGTAAGGTCATGGTCCAAAACTAGACAGCTAAAGCCTCAGGTAGAAGTCAGTCCATGCTTTTTTTGCCAGGTTGCTGAAAAGACATTGTTGGGTGAATTTTCTTCCATATTTTTTTCCCATAAATAAATGAATTTTCTTCTTTGTTCCTGTGAGCAATAGCGGTGAAATATGTAAAAGTACTTTTTTCCTAGAGAAAGGATGAAAAGTTGGAAAATGAAGGTGCATTGTCTTGCATCTTAATTAAGAGCAGCAGGGGCCTGATCCTGCAACTGTATCCAGGTAGCTAGATTCCTGAACCTGCACAGAAGCTCTGACTTCAGTGGGACATCCAGTTACAGAATAGCGTCCCTTTAATTGTTAGAAATCTCTGTTTCTTCTCTGTGAAAAGCAGCACATCCATCAGTTTTTCGTTATTACAATGTATTAATATCCAGAAGGCCCAATAAACATGACAGGACCATTGGGCTATGTGTTGCATAAACACAAAGTAGGATAGAATCCTGTCCCAAAGAGTTGAAAGTTTAAGATGACGAGCAGGATAGGAAGGCTAGGGACGGGGAGATGATTGAAGTATATAGAACAGCACTATATAGAATACTGAGATTGTACTGGAGAAGGTAAGAAGCCACTGATATGTCCTTTTTTTGTAACAGAGTTTACAATTTGTTGAAGCAAAGTACAACATTTTAATTTTTCGTTGATCATTTCAGATGGGGACAGACATTCATACAGTATCTCCTTTATAACTTGACTGCTTTAAGTGCCATCCTAGCAGGCAGGTATGAATGTGAGAAAATGTACTTCTGACATTTTGTGTTTGGGGTCGGATGCTCATAAAGAAATAATGGAAAGGTTTGCCCTGTAGATTTTTTATGTTTGTCTTTATGGACACATGCAGTTCAGAGCAAGATCTGTTTTGACTATCTTAAATATGTTGCATGGCCAAGCTACAGAAGTGTTGGTGCAAATGAAATCAGGAGTGAAATTATACACCGGGGAAAAGAGAAGCATGTCACATCCCCCTCCCTGAATGATCCACTTGTAGCGTTTCTCTCGCTGCAAATGGTTTCTTCATGCCTAAGTCTTCTGTTGAATAGGACTTGCCTATGCAGTGTTGACAACCACATGTATTGCTCAAATCAGGCTGGTCAGTGGGCGCTTTGTCTGTCTCAGGCTCGCAAGAGCAGAGCATGACACAACCCTAAAATTTATTTTTATTTAAATAGAACAACTTCCTAGATTTGGCTTGTTCACAGTATTATTTCTCTGTATTGTATTGAACGACAGCCATAGAATATTCTTAATATATTTTGAAATAAGCATGAAAAATTTCAGCATGATCCAATACTGATTATGAGGCTTGTGTACAAATTAATAAGAAAACTGAAACGGCATCATTCATTTCCAGCTGAGTTTGAAGGAACAGAGGTTTTACGGGGGGAAGCTTAATATTTGCAAAATAGATAGTGACAAACATGGTAGTGAAGTTGTTTGTGCAGTTAATTAGTTCAAAATGTGTTCTGTTGTACTGATAAAAACTTTCTTATTCCATAAGTAGTAAAGAAAAGTTCCAAAATCATCCTATCTTGAATATTAGATTAAATGAGGGAAGAGTAGTTTGTGAACTGTTGTAAGATGAGGAAGCTTTAAATTTTATTTATTGATATAAATCCTCAACCAGAGGACATAAAATATAAAAAGCTGAATGTGGGCCTTGGATGTATGTGTGCAACTCCCACTGATGTGAAAGGGCTGGATTCTTGTGCCTAAGGGGCAAATTTAGCTATAAGTATTTGAATGCAAATTTTGTAATACACTAATATTTACTCACAGACTGTTGGACTTGCTTGTTGGATTACCTTAGTGCTTGAATTCTAATTTAGCAATTCAGTACACAAAGTTACCTATGATGTTTCAGTGCGCTGGGTGTTGTGTCAAAGCAACTCCAGAATGAGAGAGATGAGTTGTATAGGCAAGAGTCCTGCTGTGGAAAGGTTAAGGCTAATTGCCATAAGGTTCTGTATATTCAGTTTCCATTCAAATGGATTGGGATTGGACATTCCAAGTCCTTTACCAATATGTAACATCTCAGCCTAATGTTTTTACTCGTATATGCAACTATGTCACTTGTTCATAAGAATGGGCCTGTCACTGGGGTAAAGAGCTGTATAACAGACTTTAAGGTTTGTCTCTTTTAAAATATTTCCAGGACTTCCTGATCTTTGGTCAGATGAAGAAGGCATCTGTACAAAGGATGTCCGCTGATTATGTTCAGTGGAATACCTTAAAAGAATTATCATGTGTTCCATTTCTACCTACTATGTGGCTCTCGGGCTAGACTGCCAGAGGTAATCTGAAACAAGTAGCTCAGAAGGCCCAACAGACAGTCCCTGAGAAGGAATTTCATCCAAAAAATTGTGAGCAGCAGCTCTGGCCAGTAGTTGGAAGGCTAATTCTGTGAGCAAAATTTCTCTCCCTCCTGGAACCGTAGGGTAGAATTGTGGGGTTGTTGTGTGTCTCCTGCAGGCTGATACAAACTGGGAGGCAACAAATAGACCACCTTGCCTAGTAACAGCTTATCAGGTGAGACTGTTTTTTACTGGTAGCTAGAGACAAGAAAGTACACGTTAGCCACTATTGCAAGTGCCATTCATGGGCTCATTCAAAAACCTTCTGTCCCCCATGGGAGAACTTTCTGTTAGGTATATTATTCCTTGTGCTACAGTAGCTTCCAGAGGAACTGAGTGGGGAGGAAAAGGAGGATGGCTAGGTTCGGGGACATGACTTTTCACCTTCCACAAAGCAGTTCCTGCCTGTGCTAATCTGACTTTGGTAGTCCTGGGTAGGAAGAATTTATTTAAGTCAAAGTGATTTAAACCAAGGATTTTAATCTTGTTATAAGTCAGGAAGCAGAACGCCTTGCTTTGAATTAGCTGTTTTCATTTGTTTTGTATTTGTGTAGTTTTTATTAATTTTCTTAAAGTAAAATGATTCTCCTTGGTTGGTAGCCATTAAAATACGTTGATATATACAGCCCTTACAGTAAATATGACACTTCTTTTTGCATATGCTATATCTATGCATATTTAGTTAGATACTTATATAATTTAACATACATTCATTTAAATTCTCCATTTTTACTTCTAATTATGTTTAAAATAGTGTGAATTATTCTTTTCTGGTTTGCTAGGTAGGCATTAATTTTTAGTTGTGGTTTGTGTTAAGCTCTGCTTAGATGGAAATTGGAATGAAAAATGCACAAGAAGTAATTTAAACTTGTTTCTTGGTTAAATAAAACCATCTTATCTATTCTGGATACATAAGAAAAAGTTTTTCTAGACGTGGTTCTCAATGAAAACTGATTTATTAAACAAAAGTACCATCTGTAATCAGGGCATCAAAGTGATTGTTTTTGGTTAACATGTCTCTTAGGATTTTAGAATTAGTAGATCACATCCTTTCATACTTAGTTTTTTCTTGATTGGAAGAGGAAAACAAACTTCCCTGTTTTTTTTGTTTTTTTTTTCAACTTCTAATTAGTTTCTCATCCTGGAATGAACTTGTCATTGAACTGAACTAGTTGAATAAACTGAAATGAAGGACAAATTCTCATTGCACTTGGAGAAGAGGCTTCTGCTGTCAGTTGCTGGTTTAGCACTTACATAGATGCCAGTTCCAGGGGCTTACACAGTGACTGCCAACGGTTTCTTTAATATTGAATAACAAATATTGATGCCTATTATTATATTTCAATTATTGGAATAAATTAAAATAATTTTAGAACTTTATACACATTTGTAATTGTTTTACATTTAATTATAAAAAGGTTTATTTTGAAAAAGAAAAATGTCTTTAAAATGTAAAAATAATTTTAAAATGTCAGAAAAAAAATTATGTCAATCACTAAGCTACACTGTGCTTGCTTGTAGCACTAGATGCGCTCAGCAGTGTTTTGGACTGTTAAGGACTACAAAGTTACACACTTTGTAGGCTGCTTCTGCTCATCTAGGTAAGAGTTGGGTCCCTACAAATCCAATAGCATGTGGCTCAGTGAAAATCAATAGAATTTATCATTAAAAAAACCCTATTTCAGTGTTTTGTGATAACCATTCCTAGTTGTGCCAACACCCTGGGCTATTCCTATAGAATGAAGAATGGCCTCATATCTCAGTAACGAAGCATCAGAGGATGCTTCATGTTTTTCAAGAAGGATCCCATCATACCCTATGCTGGAAAAAAATACCCTAGAAAGTGAAACTGTCTAGTTTACTGAAAGTATTTCAGGCAACTCAACTAACACAGTATACAGCAAGAGGGAGCATTTAAAAATATTTGTTAAAATGTCATTAATAATTTATTAGTAAGGCAGGAAAGGACTTTTAAAAACACATTACTTAGGTGTGGCCAAAAGATTAGTAACACACATTGACTGTAACCTGCCATGGTGCTTGTCTTTAACAGTGGATGCATGTTGTGGCATTTTGGACTGCGAAAGAGAGCAAAGTTACACATTGGGTAGTAGGCTGGTTATGCTCAAAAATGTACAATTTGCCTGGGGCCTGGTGGCACAGTTTCACAAACTATTCATATTTAGCATGCTTTTGGGAAGAAGCAGTTTATCCATTTATAGGACTGTTCTTGCCCTCCTCCCCAAAGCATAGGTTTTATGATCTTGTCACTTGATCTTGTTTTTCCATATTCTGTCCTAATCAGTGTAGGACGTATTCAAAGTCTTAACAGTTACCATGACTTTTGTATAGCCAAATATAACCAGATAAGATTAGAGCCTCTTAAGGTTAGAGTCTTAAATAGAAATTAGGAGAAAATTTTAAACAAGGATTAGAATGCTGTTGTGGATCAAAAGTACTTTGAACAGTCTATTAAAAAAATCCTGAAAAAAGTTACATAAATATTTTAGAAATAGGCAAGAGAGTTATTGAATAGAGCTAAGCATTTTCCTACGAGAACAGGCCTAAATGACATAAATCAGTCATCAGGGAGGGATGACCATTCTCATATAAATTTGGTATTGGCTTCATCAGAAAATAAAGAAGCTAGGATCTAAGGAAAGCCATGTATTTGGGTAACACTTTCTTACGAATTTTTTCTTATGGACTTTTTCGTGCCCACCTTCATATATTGTATGAAGGCTTGATGCTCAGTGTGTGACTGTCCTCTAAAAAATCTGATGTTTTTACTGTTTATTGCACTTTCATGCACTGCAGTTGAGCTACTCAGATTCATTAGTCACATTTGAAATTTTTGAGTTGAGCTTATTTTGAGCCACATTCAGGTCGGGTGTAAGTTCAGGCTACTTCATTAACAGCATAAAGTTAGGACAGAATCTGGCTCTTTGTTTATAATTCAAGCACCCACGAAACCAGACAAAATTGCATGTTAAAAGATTATTCTGACTACATTTATAGTACTGTATAGAGAAAACAGATTCATTTTATATCACCTTGCTAGAAACAACTTGCTTTTTCCCTTTGGTTTGATCTATTTGATCATTTTGCCAGCCTAATGAAAATATCCTATCAAGGACCCACATTTAGCTATCTTATCTGTCATTTCCTTCATACAGTCTTGGGTTTGGGAACTTGCAGAAAATCATGGCAAGGGACACTCTTGCTACCCAGTAAAATCTGTTATTAAATGTCAGTGTCCAGTGTTCTGTTTTCACATGCAGTCTAAGCACAGAGGGAATTTGTGGTATATCTCAAGATATATACCCAATCGGGTATGTTTCTTTGAAGCAAACGTCCCTTACATGATACTGTATGTTTTGTGCACTATAGGCAGCATGAGGAGTGACTAGAGCAGTAATTTTTTTGAATTTTTGTATCATGCTTTCAAATGATGTCATTCTGTTATCTAGGAATAGTTACAGTAGGCTTGATGGTGGTCTCTGCAGCCAATGAGAATCTTGTTACTGACTTCAAGGTCATAACGAGGGAACCTAGTTTTCCACAGGAAAAAAGCAAAAAATCTCCATTTAAAAAAAAAAAAAAATCCGCATTTTTCTGCAGCCTACTAAAAGGGCAGCAGTGTCCCATGGCAAGCAGCACCTTTTCTGCACTCTAATTTTTGCTGCGGTTTTTACCTCTCAGCCAGTCAGCAACATGCTGCATTTTCCCCCCACTGCTGATTGGCTGCAAAATGCTGCTGCGCTTTCAGTAGGTCATGCAGTTTTCCATGTCAAACAGAAAACTAAGATCCCTGGTCATAACAAGATAACTTCAGTACCATTCTGTAAGGTTGACCTATGCTTTAAAGTTTTACTGGTAAAACTTGATTTTTACCAAAATAGTAATTGTGTTACACTGGTACAAGCAAAATAGTTACGCTGGTAAAAGCACTAGTGTAGATGCTGTTACACTGGTATAACGATGCCTTATACCACGATAAATTATTCAACTTTTGAAATCAAACTTAACTGGACTAGTATGAACACTTGTAGTTTTGTACCTGTGTTCTCAATGCATTGTTTGTTTGTTTGTTTGTTTGTTTGTTTGTTTGTTTTCCATTTTAACCAGTATAGGCAAGTGGAGAAATTCAGTTAGTGTGGCTATAGTGTCAGTATTGGAATAGTTTGTTGCAAAAATTTCTATTGTAGACAGACTTTTGGACTAAAACATGACTTCTTCTCTGATGGTGTCAAGAATTGAAAAAGTAGGATCTGGTTTTGACTTGGAATGAGTTTCTAGTAGTGTGTAAAGAGAGGCATGATTAGCATATATTAAAATCTGTCCTGGGGGGCACACTGACACCACAACTAATATCATTTACTATTCAAGTTCAGATAAATTCACTTGAGCTAAAGATGGACCAAAGCATGGCATTCATACTTTTCTGAGTCAAAGGAAGCTTCTGATCTCATGAAGAGTCTTGAAATAAAGTTTGGGTTAAAGAAGAATGGGCCAGTGGAATAGGAAACAAAAGATCTGGGCATTATTCTGGGTTCTGCCATTGACTTGCTTGGTGGTATGGGCCAAATCACTTCCTCATTCTGTTCTCCATTTTTGAAGCCGGGATAATAATACCTTCCTTCCTTTGTAAAGTATTGTGCAAGCTGTGGATGAAAAGCTCAGTGCTGGAGAGCTGGTCAGAAAGTTCAGGAGGGTTTGAAAGTGCTAAAAACTAAGCCAGATTTTTTTCTATGTTTTGACCCTTTTCTGCCATACAGTAAAAATGCTAATAGTTGTTGTTGTTATTATTATTATTATTACCACCACCACATGCTCTTAGGGATACTTGGTACATGAATTTAGTTTTTGTTTAATATGTTTGCAGATCACTTTAAGATCTAGAAAAGGCATTTTGCTTTATTTCCTGGAAAACTTGCATTTGGCTAGATTGCCTGGTGGCATTTGGTGCTGTCAAATAAAAAGAAATGCATCTCTTTCTAATCAAGTGTAACATCATACATAGAAGTATAAAGATACATAGAGACAAATACAAAGTGGGAAAGTCTTTCAGCTGTAAACCCAGATATATGTTTGTCAGCCCCACTTCCTCCCTGCAAATTTTAATTGAGAACTGTATAATGATAAGCTGGTTAATCCTTATTGCATTCACAGGCAATAGGCATTAGCCTCATTTTACAAATGGAAGAATAGAACCAGGAGTGTTAAAGAAAGGCCACATGGCAAGTAACAGATCCACCTAACTCCTAGCTCTGTTAATTTTACTGGACAATGTTGTCTCTTTGCCACCAAATACTAATAGGTCTGTTTACAAGCACTTTGTGCTTGGAACATAATTACAGATTATTATTATAAGGACATTGGTATTTTAATAATAAATAAAATAGCATTTTGCCTGTCAGCTAAAAAATTTCATGAGAGGTATGTATTGCAAACTTAGCTATGTGTACAAAATGAATCTGTTAGTGCCTTGTATGAATACTGGGATATTTAGGTTGCGTATTCAAGATGGAAGCATGATAGTAAAACTGCATCATGGGTCAGAAGCCTTGGCGCATGGAGCCTAGTTCTACTGAGCCAAAGCTCCTTCTTTAATTAATTGGCAATCATGTTTTGTCATCCCTTATTCATAGTGACCAGAAAGCCACTGTGGGTGGTTTTACACATGCTCCAGGGGTGGAGGGGAAGGTGGCACTCTAATTAAAGCACCCCAAGCGTCTTGGGTGCTTTAAAGCACCCCCCACTTCCATTTGAATTGCAGGGACACTGATACACAAGATGCAGAGGCTTGCTGGAGCGCAGTGATTACTACGCTCTAGCAATCTCAATTAATTGAGTCTGCCCTGACGAATTGTAATTACAGTGCATCAGAGCAGCCTCCCAGCTCGTGTACAGGCACCCTATGACAGACAGTAAATTCTGCCTCTCTCAAGAGGAGACTAGACAGTCACCTTGCTGGGGTCACCTAAGCCCAGTTGTGTTCCTGCCTGGGGAGTGCGGGGGGGCTGGACCCAATGATCTGCAAGGTCCCTTCGAGCCTCTAACAATCTATGACTCTATGAAAGACTGGCGTCAGAAGCAAAGAGTATTATGTCTCTGACATTAGAGGATTTTGTGAAGGACTTGATAACTAAGATTCCATAACTTACATCATCAACTTCCTGAAGTGGAATAGTTAAATAACAGAGACAAAACAAACAACTATCTACATAAAGTAGATCAAACTAAGAATCCAGTGGCTCTCTTCTTCGGCTGGATTCCTGTTTGCAGTCCTAGGCTTCTGAGCACTTTAGGCATGTCCTGCTTTATAAACTATACAGAGGCTGAGCATACCTGAGCTTCATTTCACAGAAAATCCTTAATATCTTACTTGCCTCCTAGCTGCATTTCCAATCTTAACAGCCTGTGTGGAAATGAAACAATAGGTATCAAAGAATCCCTGGGGAGTTGTCCCCTCTCCTCACCCAATGCTGGACTGGAATCAGCATTTTAAAAGAGTTTTCACTACAACTGTTTTGCATGCCCAGTACTTCCCAAAACTAACATCTTTGGGCTGACATTTCCCATGCTTGGTTTAAGTTTAAAGGAAACTTTTTTGGAGGAGTGGGTATTAGTAAGGAGGTTCCCGTCAAATCCCATCAATTTTTCTGAATTGTCAGAGACTGAAAATAATCTGCATTAAGAAGAATCCTGAAAAACTTTATTTTTTAAAATATATATATACACAAATGTGTCGGGGGGCGGGGGGGACCCAGCTGACGTCTGGCACTTGTCATGAGGACTGGCACTTCTCCTTGGGTACAGAAAAATAGATTTAATTTCACAAAGATAGGACATTTTGAAAATTCTGGGTTGATCATGCGCACGCAAAAGGGGTCTTTAGCTTACACATTTGATGCCAGATGTAGCAACATCAGGCTTTGAGTACATACAAATACAGGTTCAGGATTGACGTTTTATGCATGTACACAGCTAGGTAAAGACGAGATCCTGCACCAAGATCCATTCACTCAGATGCCTGCATACATGTGGAGTTCTCGTGAAGTCCATGGATCTTTCCATGGGTGCAGCAGTCTGCAGTAGCAACTCTTATGATTGTGAGTGAAAGCTGGCATTCCTGGAATGCATAGGTGCCTCTAGGAAATCTGATGGGACATTTGTAAGTTGAACACACTGAACCTCTGTAGCCTGAGGAGTTTGCAGGTTCTACATGTTGAGTCATTTTGGATTTAACAATAAAAAAAGAGTTCTGAAAAGATAGTTGCAAAAAAAACCAAAAATAGAATTTACTGCAAAACTAAGGATAAATTGGTAGGACACAGAACAAGATTCTTACAGCATCAGGGTTTACTTAGCCATGTTGCTTATGTGCGTTTTTTCCTTATTTCTTAATACCTTTAATTTGTAGCACTTGGAAAATCTACTTCACCCCCTATCAACAAAACAGCTTTCTGGGTAGCATTTGAGGATTTCTGCAAAATGTAAGGTTTAGTTGAAAAAGGAAATGACAAAGTGTCTTGTCCTTATGGTTATGGAGATGTGAACCAAACTTCCATAATGCCCAATGTGTGCTCAAGTCTGAAGATGAGCCAGGTCCTCTTGCTGTTCAGAGATTTTCCCAAGCTTTAGCAAGGTGAATTTTGGTCAGTTTCACTGCTGCTATTCAAAGCCCTGTGAGGGCAACAGTGAAACTGAAAAGGATCAGATCATTTTCAATCTGCTGCTGCTTGGCAAAGCTATTATCAGACACAGAGTCAGTTACTGCATTTATTCAGTGTAGGGAGGACTTCCAGTGAAGAGATGTGGAGTATGCATGGGAATACATCTGCAGTCTTGTACATTGTGATTTACTGCAACCTGCCCAAGAAGCTGGGTAAATGACCCCCTTCCCAGTTCTGTGCTGTCATCGTTAGATTGCTACCAGTAGCCAAATACCTAGTTTAAATCTAGCTCAGGTAATCTCTCTGCTACACTGTAGTCTAGAAATGCAGACTGGTAGAGGATAAAGGAGAGGAGAGCCAATCTGTTTTGAAACAGCCAGGCGAACCAAAGTTATAATTGCGCTTGCTGATTGGCACTTACATCTTCTTTGGTAGCAACTTCCAAATGCTAGCTTGGGTGGGGTCTGATACAGACTTTGGTAGCTGTTTTGTTTGTTAGGAATGCTTTTTTTTCTCCTTTTTAGTAATGATACGGTAGGAGTCTGTAACAGAACCCTTTGACACTTACCTGTTCCACCTGCAGGGAGTTCACCCATGCAGGTTAATTCTTGGGCCAAACTCCAGTGTTTTAGCAGGTGTGCAGGTTGGGCAAAAAGGCTGAGCTGGGGTCATGGAGGAGAAACACCAGGTGGAGAACCATGATGCTGAGTCCTTGGAGTCATGTGTTCCCACAACGGGACTGCATTGTTCCAGAGAGCCTCCAGGAAAAAGAAAACATGGGGCTGGGCTCTCGCATCCCCTGAAGAGGGGAACATGCAGCTCCAAGTCAGAGCAGTCTGTAAAGATACATGTGGAGAAAAGCCTCAGGGAAGCAGGATCTGAGGCACACTGTAAGAGGCACAGATGAAGAAAAATCTGGAGCAGCTGGGCAGTACTGAGAGGACAGGGCAGAGAGGCCATGTGAAGCAGCGCATCAGTGGGTGTGGAGATCTAGTAGCCACTATATTTTCTTCTTGCCTTGGTTATTAAGTAGCTTAACTAAAGAGTGGCCTGGACTGACTACTTCCAAACCCAGAGTTGATGGGTGGACTTCAGCATTTGAGTAGTTTCTTCTTTTTTGAAGCTCATGAATTGATGAACATTTGCTTTATACTGGAACCTGTGCCTTTTGGGGTGCATTCATAAATTAACCAACTATGATTTGCAATTGATCTCCCTTGGGTCATACTACTTATCTCTATAAATTCATGGTTTAGTGGACCTCTGAGTGTTAATCGACGGTGTGATGAACTTTGGGAGACGATACCCAGCAAAAAATTAACGAACCTTATTGAGTTGCCTTGCTTTCTCAGGTGGAGGTGAGGTAATGGATTCTCTGTTATGAGTAAGCTGACATTTTAGTTAAACTTAATTGATGGAAGAATGAACTGGGGGCCTTTAGGGGCAACAAGATATGGATGCTGATAATTGATCCACTGATGAACATTGTGGTCCTTTTGTGAGACTAAAGTATTGACTTAAGTTGATTTCATTAAGGACTGAAGAGACACCACAAACTGGACTGAAGGATCTAAAACAAGGTGAAATAAATTGGTATATAGGGGCATATAGGCTGTGGAAGCAGGGGGTAGCTACCAAGGCAAAGTAAAGCTACTTGGCCTGCACTTGGAGGGAGGCAGTTAGAAAGACCAAAGCAGAAATGGAACATAGGCTTGTAACAAAAATTAAAGACAACAAAAAGTCCTTCAGGTATTTAGGGAGTAAAAAGAAGGCGCAGGGTAGCATAGGACCCTTACAGGACAAACTAGGACAATTAGTGACAGACAGGGGGGCACGGCTGAGCTCTTCAATGAGTTTTTTTGCCTCTGGATTCCTGAACACGGATCAGGACAAATCTCCCAACTGTATCATAGACGGGCACAAAAGAGACATCAGCCCACCAACTGTTAACGCTGACAGTGAAGGGACAATTGGAGGGGCAGATCAGGTCCTAGAGGACTGGAAAAGGGCCAGTGTGGTCCCTATTTTCAAGAAGGGGAGGAAGGAGGATTCGGGTAGCTATAGATCGGTTAGCGTCACCTCTATCCTCGGGAAAACCTTTGAAAAAATTATTAAGGATCACATTTGTGGGAGTCCAGCTGGAAAAACAATGCTGAAGGGCAACCAGCACACATTCATAGAAGGTAGATCTTGCCTGACTAACCTTGTTACTTTTTATGACCAGGTCACAAAATGCTTAGATGCAGGAATTGAAGTAGATGTCATCTACTTAAATTTTAAGAAGGCCTTCGATATGGTATTTCATCCTATTCCCACAGATAAACTGAGCAGCTGTGACATAGATGATTACATAGTCAGGTGGGTGGCTAATTGGCTTAAGGGTCGCACCCAGAGATTGGTGGTGGATGGGTGGGTATCAGCCTGGAAGGATGTGGGCAGTGGAGTCCCACAAGGCTTGGTCCTTTGACCTGTGCTGGTCAATGTCTTCATCAGTGACTTGGATAAGGGCATAGAAAGCACTCTGTCCAAATGTGCAGATGATACCAAATTATGGGGTAAAGTTAACACACTAGAGGGTAGGGAATGAATCCAGACAGATCTGGACAGGTTGGAAAGGTGGGCAGAACAGAATAGGATGCAGTTCAACAAGAACAACTGCAAGGTGCTGCATCTAGGGAGAAGGAAACACCAGCACGCTTGCAGGCTGGGGGAGGACCTTCTCAGCAGCACAGTAGGGGAAAAGGTCTCTTAGTCACTGTTGACCAACATGAGTCTGAGTGGTCAATGTGATGAAGTGATCAGTAAAGCTAACTGCACTTTATCATGCATTAGCAGATGCACGACAAACAGCTCCAGGGAGGTGATACTTCCCCTCTGTGTGGCCTTGGTCAGGCCACAGTTGGAGTACTGCGTCCAGTTTTGGGCGCCACACTTTAAGAGGGATGTGGATAACTTCAAGAGGGTTCAGAGGAGAGCCACTCGTATGGTATGGGGCCTACAGGCAAAGCCCTATGAGGAGAGGTTGAGGGCCCTGGATCTCTACAGCCTCCACAAGAGAAGGCTGAGAGGTGACCTTGTGGCTGCCTATAAATTCATTTTGGGGGGACACACAGCAAGGAATAGGAGATGCTCTGTTTACCAGGGAACCCCTCGGAGTAACTAGGAACAACGGCCACAAAGTGATGGGGAGCAGATTTAAGTTGGACATCAGGAGGAACTTTACGGTAAGAGTTGCCAGAATCTGGAATTGGCTTCCAAGGGAGGTGGTGCTGTCCCCTACCTTGGGAGTCTTTAAGAGGAGGCTGGGTATGCACCTGGCTGCGGTCGTCTGACCCCAGTGCTCTTTCCTGCCCAGGGCAGGGGGTTGGACTCCATGCTCTGCTAAGGTCCCTTCCGACCCAAACATCTATGAATCTTTGGTAACTGGATTACATAATGAGATCGACCATTGGCATCTTGAA
>NW_005842797.1:267375-274093 GCF_000455745.1 Alligator sinensis
TGTAGGGAAGGAGGAGCCCTGCGAAACAACCCTTTGAAGTGAAGGTATTCCACTGACCTCCATATAATATTGATCCTCCCTTTTTTTGTATTAGAACTAGTCATGGCAGGTGAGACTGGAAGAGAGGGCAGGGATTAGACCTTTGCATTGGGGAAGTGAGGACGATCAAGCAGTGCCTTCTCACGGGATGACTTCAGGTATATGACACCTTCTGTGTGCAAGCAGATTAATAAAATGTGTGAAAATTCCTGGCAGTGAGCAATGCTGGAGCATCCTGGTCAGTTTCAAAGTACCTTCACCTTCCCAGTAACTGGAGTGAGAAGAAAAAAAAATGGCTTTTCCCCAAGATGTTGCAGCAAGATATTGCCTGCCTTCTCCATTGGCCTTTGGTTACTAGGTTTATTTCTCCAGCTATTAGGACTTTTAAAGTATAGTGGGGATATGGAAGTGTTGGCTAGCCAAAAAGTATAGCCACCATTGTACAGTGCTAAGAGAAGTATGCAACCCCTAGAAGTTCTCCCTGTTCAGCGGTACTAAAATAAGCTCTGGCAGAAAAAAGCTTTCTTGTCCAAGATGTATAATGCCAATTTATTTCATGCCACTGACTGAGATACCATGGTTGCTTCACTCTGCTCTAATAAAAACAGAACATAAGAAAAATTACTTTCTTGTGAATGAAAGAGGATGCTCTTGTTGGTTTTCCCTTGCTAGGAAAAGGGCTGAAGATCTGTAATTGTTGCTCTTGGGTTTATTTATAAAATCCTGAAGCAGCTACTAAAGCCTATACCAAAGACGATTTGCTCAGGAGTCATGTATGGATGTGTCCACTCAAGTCTGTCAGCAGCCTTTTTTTGAAAAGCCCAAAGGAGTTTGCCAGAGCTGGCTTGTTTCACCTTGAATACACAGCAGAGTAACTCGATCAAGGTCACTGAGGTTACCGCTCAGTGGGTGTGTCTACATAAGATGCTGACTGTGCAGCAGCCTGATACTACTGTGCAGTAGTGTTGCGTGGCAAAAACCCTGCCGAGACACTACTGCGCAGTAGTATTAGGCTACTGAGCAATAGCACCACTTAAGAGGTGTTCGCTGGTGGTACTGTGCTGTACTTTATACAGGTACTAAATACATGTGCAGTAATCATTGCGCAGTAGCATCTTGTGTAGACGTGCCCACTGATTTGTATTGGTATGAGGTGAAAATTGGTCTCTATTCCTCCTTCAGTTATAACACATCTCTAACAAATTACAAGACTAAAATGGGGATGGCAGTACTTATCCACAGAGATTCTTCTCTGGGTTTTCCATCCTGTGCACTGGAGTAGCAGGGGCTTTACTTAAATTTTAAGCAAGGATTTAGCAGCCAGAGCTTTCAAGACAGTCTTTGTTCTGGCTGTCCACTGATGTTACGGTGAATGGTTGGAAAGGCGACTGCTTGTTTGGCTACAGCTCGAAGTGTCACTCACTTCATAAGATACTGAATGAGTGGTGAATCCAGTCTCTGGAGTGGTGGGACAGAGGTCCATGCATCTCTGTTTGTTGCGATGTGGAACAAAATGACAGTTTTAGATTTGCCTCAGTTTTCTGTAGCCCAGTTGAGTGGTTCTGGGAGCTTATCCATCAAACACGGTGGGTACTCATGGGGGGGAAAAGGCATTGTAGAGAACAGTCACATTAAACATGGTCATATGAAGTCAGATCTTCAAACGGGTAGGTAGAAGTATGTAGCTTCTGAAATAACTTGATAAATGTAATCTATATTTGACCTCAGAGTTGCCACTTACCATACTCTAAGTTAAGCATGTACGTACATCTTGGAAGGATTGGGATTTAGTATGATGGTAGATGCCAAGAACATGGCAGATAACACAGGCAATAGTCATTCATGGGTCATTACCATCTAAATCTATGGAATTTCTGTTTAATATGTTTAATTTGGCTTCTGGCTGGTGACTGTAACATTTGACCTTAATGTTATTTTAAACTTGTACACAACCAAAAGTGCCTGTCTTAAGAGCAGGGTTCATGGCAAATATTTAAAACACAGTTAATCTAAAAAATAAAACCAGATGTTCATCCTCACATACAAAGCTAGAATTATCTGGCCAGAACTATTCCAAAGAACTCCACCTGCTTCACAAATATTTCCCCCTCATTTTAATATATGGTATGATAAAGCATTAGAGTCATTCATAAATATTTATTCTTTTAGTGTGCTCTGCCCTATCTCCTGCAGTACAGTGCTTCCTAGGAAACCCAGAGTCCCACAAGGTGGCAGGAGCTTACTGCTCTAGATCATGGATGTTAGCAATGTGAAGTAAAGCTGGTAAAAGAAGAGATTCCTTCTCTAGTTGTATGCTCCTAGTTCTTCATGAAATAGGCCCTAAATTTCAAACTTATCTTTCTTACTCAGGTAGATATGTTTCTGAATAATTTGGACAAAAACACCCTCAGCCTCAAAATATTACAAGGGAGAAGGAAGAGATTTCTCTCAAGCTTGATTTATTTCTTTAAAGCAACAACAAAAAGGCCTCAGTTTGCACTCCAGAATCCCTAGTCTTTCTTTGCTAGTAAGTTGAATCCTAGAGAAGACAGTTTGGCTAAAGCTATGCAACTAAAGGCCATGACATGGCTGTTTCCTGTTGTGAGAGAACCTAACCATGGGCGTGTGTAGAGGAAACAGGAGCCTTAAATTGAAGCCGTGGGTTTTAAAAAAACACTGCTTCAATTTAGGACTGATTAAACCCCTGTGTTGTGCACACTCTCTGCTGACTTACCCTGCCTGTCTGGCAGGGAGGGGATGGCGAGCTGCCGGTAGGCAGAGTTGTTCCTGGGCTGCAGAGGGGACTGGTGCTTCCCTCTGTGGCAACTGCAGCTCCCCCATCCCTCAGGCGGCACCTGTCCGCAGGCACCTGGCTTGGGGAGTCCTGGGGAGCACCACAGCTGTGGAGGGAAGCACTAGGACCCGGTGAAGCTCAGGCAGGCAAGCAGGCTTCAGGGGGGAGAAAAAAAATGATCAGGCTCACTACTTTTCTTTGGTGGAGCTGCTTTCCTGGGCTGCTGTCAGGCTCGAAGGAGTTTTAATTTGCTCCACCCCAAGTCATTTAAGGCACGTTACCCTGCCGAATTTCCTACAGCGGCTGGAATGAATGCACAATACGCCACTGAGGCGTGCAAACACCAACACCATTAAAGTGCAAAAGTATTTAGTCCGCTTTAAAATGTTGTGCACACACGCCTTGTGAGCACAGTCACTGGAGCCAGGACGCAGGGCCTGCGAGGAGAAGTGAAGGCATTCTGTACTGTATTAATAGAAGGAAACAAGGCCCTGAAAATGATTTGCTTTGGAAACTATGAATAATCAAAGCAGCATGAAACATCTCAGGGTCCTAGGAATATTGAAAGGCATCAATGTGCAAGTGGAGAGAATGCTATTCTCTTTTTTTAAATGTTTTGAGATCTGGGAATTTAAAGCATTGCATAAGGGCTAGGGACTAACTGAAGCCTTTCTCACTGAAGACAAGATTTTAGAGACTTCTGAAAGCTAGGTATACTTGCTTAACTTCAAGCTTTTGGCCAAAGATTCATGGTTTTATAGGATTTCTGTGGCTTTCAAGTCTTTCTCTGAAACCACAGCACTTCCCAGTTTGGGCTATGGAAATTACATTGAACAGAGCAAAAGAAAGTTTTGAGTGACAAACCATGACTCAACATTCCCAGTAAGGCTATTCTTGAGCCCCACTTCTGATCAGAATCACCTGGGGACACTTTTTCCTAATGAAAAAAAAAAATGTGTTTTTTTTATCATGTGAAGGCTGCAGTGGGACAACAGGTGGGAGGAGAAGTTGAATTTTAGTGCACTGGCTAGATATTCCTAGGAGAATGGAGCAGAGATTTCAGGAACCTGTTTATGTAGGCAGAGAATTAAAGATCCCTATTCAGTACAGTATAGCCAGAGAAAGAGGGTGGTATGGAGTGACCTTCTGAATCATTAGCTGTATCTTAGGTGTAGAAATAACTTTTAGCTCTATGTGAAATTTGAGTGTTCTTCCCTTCCTCCACCTGCAAGTGTTTGCTGTATCGCTATTGAAAGAGGCAAGAATATCGGGAATAGAAGCATCAGGTGTATTTGCATGAATTCTGTCACGGAGACTCATGGATATCATGCTCTTCCTTTCCACTTTGCTGGTGGAGACTGCTCCTTAATTGTGTAATGACATCTAAAATCCAGTCCATGATGATCTTCAGTGATGGCCCTTCAATATATGCTGTTCAGTCAGATGCATGCAATTTTGGGGGTGGGGGAAGTTGTCACATGTTGAAGATGCAACAGTTGCAAATCATTGGAATGTTGTGATGCAGTATTAAAGTTAGCATGGGTTAGGATGGTGTCACACATCCATCCATTTGCCACAGTTGCAGATCACTGGAATGTAGTAATCTATGACTCATGATTGCTATGACCTGTTAGAGTTAGTACATGTTGGGAGATAACCCTCCCTTGGAAGGGAACAACTTTTCAAGGGCACTTGACACCTGCTAAACTATTCAAATGTGCATCTTTCTCATGTTTTAACTGCACAACTGAATGTTAAGACACAGATACATACTATGCATCACAGAAGAATCTCATCAACTACCACGCAGTACAGAACCCACTCTTGTCTTAGGCTACCAGAGTGACATGCTGTTCAGAGCTGGAATGACACTTCCACTTGACTGTCTGTATTCAGGGGTGTGTGAGATGTTCTAGGAAGTGTTGGGCTATAGGTATAATTTTCTTGACCTTGGTCTTAGCCTGGAGGTAAATACTTTTTTGGACCGTATGATCAAATTATATTTTTATGATAGAGTGAAAATAAGGAGGTTTTTAGCTGTTAAAAATTTCAGTGTTGTTTATATTCCAAGTTTGTTTGTGGTGGCTTTACCACTATGTATAAATAAGTGAATTAGTAGGTATGAATTTAGCTTTTGATTGGGATACTAGTGGAATATATTGCCTTCCCCTTTGGATAGTTTTGAAGGAATCTGACTTCCAAATGATATATCATGTGAAAATAGGATGACATGCCAGATGTATGGAACCACTCTTCTATACCTTTCATATAGGACTCAGTCATGCACATATCTTGTTGCACATTGAAATGAATGTAACTATATCTATTTAATCAGTTATAGCTGAGATTTTCAAAGTCACCCAGGGGGTTTAGAAGCCATTCCTATTACAAATTAATGGGAACTGGGCATCGGATCACCTCAGCTGATTGAAATCCCTCCACTCCCATTCAGATAAGAGAATGTGTTTTTTATGGGGAGTGCCATCCAGCCAGCCAGTAGGAAGTTTTAAATCTGATATCACATATCTTAACAAGCATGGCCACCATCAAGGCAGCTTAACTGCATCAACTTCCTCCATATCAGAAAGGTGTGGATCTGTGTGCAGGTTTCACAGAGATTGCTCCACAAGTTCAAAATTCAGGAGCAGTGAGTCCTGTAACTAAGGCTTAAGCATATAAACTATTTTACTACCATACTTGAAGGGGCCTCTAATTTTACAGACATTGTATGAGCCTGAAAAACAAAATGAGTACTTGATTGTGTTTTGTCACTTAATTAAAAAAGTGCAGTTTAGAAGGACCATCTTACTCTACTGAGCTTCTAATGTCAATCATCTTCATTGAGAACAGTTTACAGTTGTTATGACAGAGTGCCAGAGCTGATTGGAGTAGCATAGAGACTTGTAATTCAGTCGCAGTCTCAGTGTAAAATGTGTGCATGGCCTTGTGTTCTCCAGTTGGTTTGTAAAGGATGGCATATGCCAGGCAGCGTCTCTTTTGAGATGCAAAAAGCCTGCATGAGTTTCTGTTCCATTTTGTGGGGCTTTTAGAATTGGAACCACAGGCCAGCACAGTTTTGTGATCGAGTGGCATTGCTACCTGATACAGATGTGAGGAGTGGAGATACACCTCTGTTGTCCATGCATCCTCTTTAACAGGGATACGTCCTTCCTGTTGGGCATTCCCAGGGGGTGACCTCCAGACCCTATGTTCAAACACTGCTTCCAGGTGCCCAGCTCGCACTTTACTGAGAACCATTTACAAGGTGTGCTTTCCAGTGGAGGGCTGCCATGAGTGGGGTCTGCTCTAATCGGATGCCCTCTTCCTTCAGCATGTTTATATGTAGAAAACTGAACTGCCTGTGCAGGTATGTGCACAATTTAATGAATTACTACCCAGTGAGGACACAGGTTGGCTTTTCAAATCCTTTTTCATTTATTACAGGTGTCTCATAAAGAGTTACAGCAAGTCACTGGGCTCAGCTTGCCAGGCTGTATGTTGTGCACCCCTGCTTTCAACCAGCCTACAAACAGGAGGCTGTGGTCATCTTATGTTCCTCTGGGGAGCTGAACTCATTTAGCTCTCAGCAGCCTCAGTGGCATTTCACACCAGAGACCTCTGATAAATACCCAGTAGTCTGGTTACATCCATTCAGGCAGGCAGATGTGCTACCTTTGTACCAGTTAGAATAGGAGGGGTTCAGAATCATTTGCATCACATACAGCTTTGCTACATTCCAGCGTTCAGTGGAACTGGACATAATGATTTCATACCTTCAGACATACTGTTCCTAAACTGACCAACATGTCAGCGGTCACTTAGGTGTGTTCTTGTAGCATTCACAAACTGTAAATGGTTCCTTGGAAGGAAGTGGGAGAGGGAAAG
>NW_005842797.1:274124-276627 GCF_000455745.1 Alligator sinensis
GGGGACTGGGGAAAGGGATGCCCTTGTTCCTTCTGGTTGTTCTCAAGCAGAAGTCCTATTGACTTACTCTTCCATAAAGGAAGCTATAAATAAAAATGAAAACACTAGCAAAATAATGAAATAAGTAGGATTTGAAATAGATAAACTTGTATCTAAAGTATTTATATAGAATGCAAATGAATTTGGTACCTAAGAGGTGTTGTTGCCCATTACTTGGACAGATAAAGCCTATCATTCAGTGACTTCAGAGGATATTCAGGTATATCTAAATGACATCAAGATATAAATGTAACTAATGTGTCAAGTATGGTCAGATCTCAAGGTCCTCAGTCAGAAACAACCCCACTGAAGTCCATATACACATAGTTCATGTATAGTTTGCTTGTCTTTCTTTCCAAACAAATGCTTCTACAGGAGATAGTAGAGTATTCTATTTTTTTTTAAATCTCTGTAGTATTTTGCCTGCCAAAGATTGCAATAAGCATCCATAGACAGGGAATTATTATGCCTTTGTGCTTGAGATAGTGCAGTGGTTTGCCAGTGAAGCAGCCAGAGTTTATAACCACATCCATATCAGAGTCAGAAGATTAAAATATAATTGTGGGACTGCTTTGGGGGGAGGAGGGAGAATGCATCAGGGTAGGTCTCAGACATCCTTACAACATATTGTTATATACAGAAGAGTGGTATGGTTGTACTTTTCAGTGGAAGGCTGGAGTGGTGGAGGCACTAAGGTGCATGGTTGACAACCTAGAGGTTGCAAGTCTGCTTGTCAGATTCCAGTAAATCTGCAAATTTTGCTAAATACATTGTCACAAGGACATGAAAAAGGAAAGTACTTTTTGATAGGGCCGGGCAAACAGCAGTAGCTTGTTCTCTCTCTCTCTCCAAAATGACAGAGAAAAACCTCAGAGTATCTGTGGAGGCCAGGAAAGTTAAACATGAAGCAGTAATTCTTTCCAATGGTTCCCCCCCCACCCGGCGTTTCCAGCTCCAGAACAGGAGTTTGGAATAGTCTTCATCGTAATAATACTGCTGCCCTGTTTGGCTCAAGTAGGCTGCCAGGAGCTGGGCCATGGGCTGATTGGGTACATAACCCATTAGGAGTTAAAATGGAGGATGGGGCGCAGGTATACACTTCTGCCTTCCCAAACACAGTAGAAACAACAGGAGCTATGAGTTCCCCTGCTCAGAAATCCAGATCTACCTTTTCAGCAAGTCCTGTGTCCCAGAAGAAACTGTGCCTCAGCTTCCTCCCAGAACTATATTCGCCCCTGCTTCTCTTGCTGTTTGTTGGCTTTGCAGCTGTGTATGTGTGTAAAGCAGAATTATTCAGTCCTCTAAGTTGTGCATGTGCAGTCAATTGCAGGGACTTGCCCAAGATCACAGGTTCCTAACTTTGTTTTGCCCAGTGGCCTAATGCTATGGGCAAAGGTTTCCTATTGTTTCCAGTTATCACTGCATAAAGGAGTCCAATAACTTCCTTCATCTAGCCTGAATGAAGCATGGATAGAGTTTTAACCAGGTGATTGTGGGTAGTTGATAACACTGAGCATAGCAATATACAAGATCTCAAAAAAGGGTTTTATAAGAGTGAATAAATATTAATTTACAGAATCAACCTGTAATTTTTTTTTGCCCCATTTCTCATTGCATCTGGGTATTTAAAAAAAAAAAAAAAAAAAAAAAGGACCAACATACGTTGGTTCTTTCAACATACCTGAGGAAAGGGACTTTCCCATTTTACAAATGGGGAACTGACCATTCAGAGAGGACCTCAGAGGTTGAGCCAGGAATTGAACCTAAGGCAAGAAGGGAAATGAGTCAACTAAGCTTAGAGTCAGTTTGAGGATGAGCTAGAATGAGAATCTGTCACTTGGAAATATGTTGCACTAGTCATTATACTCTGCTGCCTTATTGTATAAATAGGAGAGGCAATTGAGGCCTATGAAAAATATGCTCAACTGAATTAGGAGGCTTAGTCCTGACCTCTGTAGAGGTTTCCCAATAAGAATAGTCTGTTAAAATCCTACTTTTAACTGGAAAGCTTAATTTTGAATGGTGTTAGGATGGTGGAGCTGTTAATATTTGGGCGATTTACAGAGGTTAAAAAAACAAAACAAAAATAGCACCACTGCTCTGAGCCCAGCACATGCTCAGAAACATCACATTAGCCGGATACGACTTGCCTGATGTCTGTATAGATCAGGCGCTTTAGGCCGTGTGTAGACTAAATGAGAGGTGTGTGTTCATAACACTTTAAAGCGGGCTAAATGCTTTTGTACCGCTTTAATGGTGTCGGAGTTTGCATGCCTCAGCGGCATATTGCGCATTAATTCCAGCTGCTGTAGGAAATTTGGCGGCATAATGCGCCTTAAACTCCTTTGAAGAGTTTTAGTTTGCTGCCCCTACAGCCATGGACCGAAGCACTGGGCTCCATGCAGCTCCACAGTTCTGCAGAAAGCCCTGCAGGCAGCCTGACAGCACCCCAGGAAAGCAGCAC
>NW_005842797.1:276646-282923 GCF_000455745.1 Alligator sinensis
CCCGGATCCTGCCTGCCTGAGCTGCATGAGGGCCCAGTGCTTCTCTCCATGGCTGCAGTGCCTTCTCGGACCTCCAGAGCCGGGTGCCTGTGGGCAGGTGCCACCGGGAGGGTGGGGGATGGGCGCTGCTGCCACAGAGGGCAACATCAGCCCCACCCCCATGCCCATGGACTGCTCCACTCACTGGCAGAGCCCTCCTTTCTCCGGCAGACAGGCAGGTAATCCAGTGGGGTGTGTGCATGACATGGGGGTTTAATCAGCCGTAAATTGAAGCATTTGGTTTTTTTCTTTTAAATCCACCGCTTTGATTTAGGGTCCTCACTTTGTCTACACACGCCCTTAGTAGCATTTTCTGGCGCTTTTATTTAATAGCTGATTGAATCAGCTATTATATAAAAGTGCCAAAAAGCCCTGCTGAAGTGTGCTGTCTATACAGATGCTGTGGAGCTGGGTTGAACTAAATGCTCCACTTCTGCTGGTAAAGCTTTTTTTATTATTTTTTCCATGTCTTTCAGTGCCCTCAGGCATTGTAACCATATTTGAATGGAAGCCTCAGTCACCTGCTTGCTCTAGGTCAAGGGTTCCCAAAGTTTTTATGCCACGGCCCAGCAAACTGTGGCCCGGCAAACCACGGCCCAGCAGTCACAGCTGACCACGGCTGGAATTTCTGCCTGGAAGACAGGTAAAAATAATCCCACCCCCCGGGCGGGCGGGCCGTGGGCCCTGCAGAAAGAACCTGCAGTCTCTCCGCCTGGCTTTGTGGGGCTGTGGTTTGCCGATCCGCAGCCGCTTCTGGTCTGCTGTGGCCCAGGGATTGAGAACCCCTGCTCTAGGTCATTCCACACACACATATTTTAAAACTATGACTTGCATGCAAGACACCAACACTTATTTTCCAACAATTGTTTGAGAGTTGATTTCCCTTGCATTGCACATTATATTTATATCCCTATCACATAAGTTGAATGTGTTGACTCTTTAAGTCAGTAAGTTCATATACAAAAAAAAGAGACCTTAGGCATGTAAATTATCAGATGTGTTCAGCAAACATAACTTTTGTATATGGGGAATTGGCTTTGTGCTCTTATACTATGGTGTTAAATGCTGCAGAATAGAAGCCTACTTTTTGTTTAGCTACATTGCCAAACAGTGAGGGGGAAAAACCACAGACCAACAAAAGAAAAACGTAGAAAATTTTGATTGAAAAGGAAGGTTGAATCAGTTAGTTTTAGATGCCATGCTTACAAGCACTATACACAAACTCTCATATAGAAAGGGATTTAGACCAGCCAGTGATTCACAAGTCAGCTAACCATATCAGGTTTTCAGACACAAACGGACTTCATAGTGCAAACAGCAAAGGCAAATCAGGTATAAGAAACATTAAGCTAAATTTGTCACCATAAGTGAAAAGCTGTGATTTTAAAGTGAGATTACAATTAGGCAAAGGTAATCATTGATTTTACAAAAGGATCCTAAATGTTGTGTTTGTGTTCACTGGTTTATTCCCTCCCCAAGTACTCACTGTGCAATAAGCTAGTTGATGGCTAAAAATGGGATGACTCAAACATAAAATGTCTGTATTAGCACGAAGAAAGTTCTAACATGGGTCACTGTGCATATCAGGTAGAGCTCTGAACATGGTTATCCTTCATGATGTAGTCCTTCCCTTCTGTGTTCCTTGGTCAGACTGTTACAGACTTGAGTGACAACTGCCAACCAGGTTTGTCTCTGGTTTTTGGAATATAAGCACTAGGGGCATGCATTTGATTTTCTGAGTGTCTGTCATTCAGGGGTACTGTGCATTGGAGGTGGCTGTCACCCTGCTGCATAGCAGCCCCTGTCTGGTTGCTCTGGCAGCATGCAATCAGGTCCTTGCTCCCCCTGCTGGCTCTGTTAACCCTCAGCAACACCAAGCCTCTGTGCTGTTTCTCTTGCTAAAGACAGCTGCTTCCACTGAAGCTGAGAGCTGTGCTGCAGGTGGCCTGGCTTGGGCAATCTGTGCTTTATACTGGTGATAACGAGGCAAAGCTGGGAGAATCCTCTCCTGTGAGAGGTAGGTTGTTTTTTTCAAGAGGAGGACAAAGGGTGGGGAGGGAAGGGAAGTTGAGCTGAGCTGAAACAGAGGTACTTGGGAGTTGTTTTGGACTCCTCCCTTGAATATATTGGTGACACTATGGTTATTTTTTTCTGCCCCTGTTCTTTTTCTTTTTTCTTTTTTAACGTTCAACTAGAAAGAAAATTTGCAGGGGAAACATAACCTGAAAGTCACTAACCTGGCTAGCCAGGCCTCTTGCAGCTCCCTTACCTTACCCTGGGCCTTGTTGCTCTGGTTTCTCCAGAATAGCTGTTCTTATACACCAGCAGATCTCCAGCTTCCCTCAACAGTGCAGACTACAGCAATTGCTTTTAAAGTCACTTCTGCTCTTCCTTAGTCTTCCTTTTTTTGGGCACTCAGCATGTGAATCAAGAATTGGGACCTATGACTTTAACGGGATCAGGGTCAGGCCTCTGCTATCTGGAACTGTAGTGGAGAGGGTTAGGAATCTGACAGATGTGATACCAGTGAGCTAAATGTTGCAGCCAGACTTTCAAAGCATCTTGTATGAGGAAGAGCTTTAGCATCAGAAAAATGGCTGCTGAAGTCTTTGTGGCTTTTGAACTGTTGTCTTGCTCCTGATCCTTGTCTAATAATAAACACCCAGGGAAGTGCTAAGTGTTCAGGCTTCCCGATATTCAACCTAACCCTGCATAGTTTTTTAATTATAGACTGTGTAACCTGTGTACAGAAATCATTCATACTGTAACCACTGCGTAATTGTTTTCCAATAAGACGACTTTTTTAAGGTCTTCAGTTACATTTCTCAAGAATCCAAGTGCGGTGTGAAGGATTTCGTCAATGGGATTAGAAGCTAAAGGTGGTTTGTACTGAGTAAAGACTGCATGTTTGGCTCAGTTATTAAAAGATTTTGTATAACAATTACAAACACTACAAAAGGAAATTATTTAAACAAACTTGTATATAGTGTCTGTTTCTAATTGAGCTTGATGTTTTATCATAGTTTTCTAGTTAGGAGGGAAGCTAGTAAGCATAAAACTAATTCAAATAAGCAAACTGAAATAGATCTGCAACTGCTTTGAGAATTTTTGTTTCACTGTCAAAAACATTTATCAAATGTTGTAACTTACTGTACAATTTGGAAAGAAGCCAATATACTTTAGGTGCTTTAAAAAAAGTATATAACTTGAACATACTGCTTTGCATATAAGCTATAAAATAAAGAGACTTCTCTAATAATATGGTTTCTAAAAATCTATTTTGTTTCTAAATCTTAAGTTTACTTCCATGAATCCTGAACAAATTGGCCAACAACAACAGCAAATTAAAGAAGAGTTGAGGTTAAAATGCATTTGAAAATTTGCATTTTCAGCTAATGCGCTATAACATTATTAAAGTATTACAAAATTCTACATCGTAAAGGCCCAAATATTATTTCTTAAAGTTACCTTCTCAGTATCTGTTTATCTTAGGGGTAAAAAAAAAATTATCTTTTTTTATTTTTTCTTTTTGCCAATTTCAGGCGGCAAGGTTAAGGATGGGTAGACTGGCACAGCAAAATCTGGTGTGGTGATGGTGAGTGATGAAGGATGATATAGCAGTGGGGCATTTGTTAGATCTATTTATTCACTGTTGCTTCCAGCCTAATTCTGGGGGGTTTGAAATTGTAAAATGTTTTTTTTTCTGGGAGTGGGAAGAGGGATTGTTTTGTTTTTTGTATGGGCATTATATTATTTTCTGGGTGATACTAGGAATCTGATGAGAATTGTTTTCAAGCCTGTAAGGTTCACTTCATTTATTTCTTACCTTTTGTGTTTGTTTTTTTCTCCCCCCCCCACCCCCAATCATTTTCCTGTTTCATCACCTCCTTTTTAGTAATTTTACTTTTTCAAAAGTACCAGACCAACAGCTGTGGAGAAGTCAGCAGTGTCGTAGATACATTCAACTTTTCCATCTCTATCCCCCACTTTTGCAGCTTACACTGAGACAGTTTGTTTGCCTAATTTCCTTTTCACCCTCCTTTATTCTGGAGGATGGGGAAGGTTGGAAAGCTTATCCAATGCATTTTTGATGGTGCTAGTTAAGTAGAACTGCCAAGTTACCATTCAGAGTTACTGTTCAGGATGGTACAACCTAGCCACTGCATTGGCAAAGACATGAATTAAAAATATAGGCAGTAATTAAACAGCTGGGCATGGAAAAAGAAGAGGAAAGAAATTAATTCACAGGTATGGATTGGCTACTGTATATTTTAGGTAAGTTAACTTTTGATAACGTGTGCTAACCTGAGATGTCACAAGCTCCAATTCCAGAAAGGAATGATAGGATGACATAGGAACCTTTTCTCATTCTTGTAACAAACTATTCCAGTCAAACTGATGCAGCACACATCCTTCCATTCAATAATAATTTTCTAAAACAGAACTGATGTACTCTTAGCATTACCTTTATCTTTTCCGTTCATCCTGTCAATTCTGTGCGTGTACCTGCAGCACAAACAGAGATAAACAATCGAGCAACTTGATGATGGGTGAGATTCCATGTCAGGTGATAGGTTATGAACAATTAGAACTACTCCTACATATTAGTAGGTTATAAACTGACTCTACATACTCAAGGAAAACAACCTGGATATCAGTGTGGTGAAAACAGCTAATCAATATGAAGAACTGGTCAAAAACAAAGGTTGGGTTGGATTAAGAGAGGCATAGAGAATAATACAGAAAATCTTAATGCTAGTCTGTCACTTGACAGCAGATTCCCACGTTGAATGCCTTGTGTAGTTTAGGTTTCCTTTACGAGGGATTACATAATAAAGGTGGTAGAGGCATAAAAAGCCTTCCTGTGGGGAAGAGACAGGAGAGGAATATACCCCATGAAGGGTACTGAGAAGGTTAGTTGGGGACCCACATTTGCCCCCTCATAATCCATAATCAAAAGGATATCTGACAAAACTGAAATGGTTAGCTATATAAGTACGAAGTTTTATGCTCCCCACAATTCAGAATTAAACTCTGAATTTTCTACCACAAGAGACAAAGCACTTTAGATTTAAAAAGAGTATGCCTCCATATAAGGATGCCCTCCACAATTACTGTAGCTCAGTTAAGGAGAAAAATAGGGACTCTTTACTGTGAATATAGATATATGCCCAACTACCTGTTGTTTGTAAGAGATTCATTCTACTAACCTGTTGTTTTCCATTTTGGGGTTTACTCCTCTCAAAGTCTGGTACTGACCACTGTTGGTGACTAGTCTATCTAGTTTTGTATCTTTAAGACTGATGCAGTTGAGCAGTCCATGTGATCTGTTTAGGATTACTTTGAGAATGGTGAGACTTGTTATAAATTGTATTATTTTTCTGAACTAAACTGTTTAGAATCTGCTATAGTATTCTGTTCCATACAGATTTTTATAATGTCTTCCTCCTGGTAGTATCCAGGGGCATTCCAAAAATTCATTCAGCAATATGGCTAGTATCTATATTATCATAGTTGTGAGGAATTAAAATTCATAAAGCAAAGAAAGTGTTTACTTACAATTAAAACACAGCTAAATGGCCTCTTGAATTCCTTCCCAAAAGCTTCACAATTTTCCAGGTCAAAATTATTCTCTAAAAAATCTCTTCCCTTTCATCTAAGAAATGTAGTTCATCAAAGAAAATTACTTGTGCACAATAAGTAGCAATTGTTACTGGTACAAGAAATACCATAATCTCACTTTTTAGTGCATAAAGCTAATGCAGTATATTTAGGACAGCAGGGCCGTTATCCTATTTTTGAAGATAGCATTTCAAATTTACATTGCTGCAGAAGTGAAAGCAAGTTTAGTGGTGTACAGCTGTAGCCTGGCTGTACTGGCAGCCTTTACTGAGAACCAAAAATGAAACAGCAGGGAACATTGCAGAATCAGGATTTGAGCTACATGGAGTAGGGTAGGGCATAGGGCAGGACTTAAGTGACTTGGCAGAATGGTGTGAGGAAGTTTCCCTGCATGTTACCTGTACAATGCCTGTCTCTGTCTAAGCTCCTCAAAACTATTCTTTCATGAGCACTACAAATTCAGTAATGCACAAGGGAGGGCAGAGTTTGTGGGGGAAGAGGGGGATGTTATTGGTGTTTGTGTTAGCAGTGGTACTGGTATTTCAGTAATGCAGTGGTGTTAGCTATACTGCCAACAACAAGCTATAAGCACCGAGCCCTGTTTCTGCTCCTCTTT
>NW_005842797.1:282954-311126 GCF_000455745.1 Alligator sinensis
TCTGCTCCGCCCCATCCCTCCTCTTGATGCCACTGACATCAGCTTCCTGCTTTTCATGAGAACTATTTTCCTTGAAGCATTAATACTCCTTCTCTAAGAGGACTATTTTCATAAGTCTGGAGCTTGGCATTTGGGTGGCTTCGGTCTCTTCTGACAAGCTAACGTAACAGGCTGAGGGAGCAGTATCATCATGATTTGTTTTATCACGCTGTGCCAGTATGCAGCAGTCTACCGATCTGACTGTAACCGAAAGCATTTCTGTGAGAGGTCTGTAACTGAAAGTTGAAGAGGTGAGTGTTGGCTTTAGATACTGTAGGTTCAGGCAGTTTATAAAGTAAGCAATCACTGTATTGTGCCGACTGATTGAATATTTTCAACTTCTAATACAGCTGTTACAGCGTACTCGGGAAATGGTTCGTGTTTTGTGAAATAGAATAGTAAATAAAAATTCATAGTGTGTAAACTAGCTTTTCCTTGATTAAAGCCACAGATAAATAAGACTTCCTAGAGGCACAAGAGACATGACAAAGATAAAGTTAACTCTTAGCAATTTGCAGTAGACAAGTATTTCAAGATGGGCAGTTTCTCACTTTTCAGAGGATTTGAATAATACCAAAAGGAGACTGGTCTGGGATTTAATAATAATTAAGGAGACAGTGTACCCGAATACAATTAATGGAAAGACTCATATATAAGTTCATGTGCAGAAATACAACTACACATATCGAAGAAGCCAGTCTGGGAGTTTAAAGGAGTCCAAGGTAGTTCCCTTTGAAAAATCCCAGCCTGAAAGTATTGGATTTAAGTTTGTTACCTGAATAACATCCCTGGGTATAATTATATTCATAATAACGTGGAAATGACAGGTACTGTAAAACCAGATGGAATGATAATGATACTGGGTGGTAAAAAGTAGGACTCTCTAGGGTTAGAAAGGACATTTCAAACAAGCCATGAAGCTAAAACAAAATAATACAAAGAGAAAAACTTATTGATTTGTAGAAAATAAGTACCAATTCTGAAAATACTCTCACATATTAGTATAATTTCAATGAGATTTCTCCCACAAATAATGTTTTAACCTCTCTTGTCAGCATTGGAGTCTATATCTGCTGTAAGTTTATGACAAGTCAAATTTATTTATCAAAAATTGATGCAGTAGCACAAGGGATTGTGCTAAAACAGAAGTTATTTAAAAATTTCAGTCTTCAGTTAAAGAGCTTTGATTAACTTCTTTAACAGGTCTACCATTGCCCCCAGAAACGTATTCTGTGCATTAAGCAAAGTTTTGTCCTTTCTGTATTTTGGTGAATTGTACCTGGAGATAAGCAAGTGACCTATCTGCAAGCTAGTTAGTGTACCGGGGAAAATGTATTGAATAACAGAATTGCTTCTTTAAGGTACTTTTCTTTGGGAAGGAATGAACGTTTGACTTGCAAGGTGTAGTACTCTCTTTTACGTGAGTCAGCAAGCATTTGTTTGTACCTTCTGACAGACTCTAGTATCTAACTGTGAACTGGTCAGTGGCATTTTGTTCCTGTTTTTTTGCTGTTGTACAAAATTTCCTAGGTGTCTTGCCCATTCTTTAGTGCCTGTGTTGTTCTCACTGCCTGGAGGCAATCAGATTAATAAACATCTCTGAAGTTCTGATGTAAAGTATTCCAAGTAGGCTTTTTTAACATACTCTTGCAATTCTGAAATGACAGGAGGTGACTCCCATCAGAACTGTTTGGAGGATCTTACTGCTTTAGTAAGATCACTAAAGAGAAGTTGGTTAACTTGCCTGCTACAAAGAGAGTAGTAGCATTTCAGGTTGTAAACAAGAGGTGTTCATGTTGTGGTGGGCAAGATTTTGTCTGATTACCTATGTTCCCAGAAAGCATAGGTCCTCCTGAGGTACCTGGCAAAGCTTCCATAGCTTTCACTCGTGCAGAACTTTTCTTTATATCTGCAGTGAATTTGGGGGAATACAAAAATGTCCTTGTTTCATGTTCCTTTTAAGCAAGTAATATACACAAGGTTGCCATATTATAAATTCTCTATATCAGGGGTGCTAAAGAAATGGGCCAGATCTAAGCCACAGAGCCATAGCATCAGGTGAAAGCTCTGGCACATGATGCCATCCATGGGTCTTGGAGCGGATCCACATGTAGTGTGCACTGGATCAGCCCTGCATGGGGCTGGTCTGGGGCATGTACTGCATGTGGTACCCATGCTGCAGTTGCCCTGTGCACTGGATCCAGCATGTGGGGCCTGTCTGTGGGACCAATCTAGTTCATGGACCAGCCCCACACTCTGTTCATCTGACCCACTGGGCCTGATGAGTTTGACCCCTGCTCTATATGGAATGATGATGATGAACGATCACTTGTGAACAAGTAAGATTGTCTTCCAAGGATCTTAATAGTGAATCTGCAGGTGGCTCCATAGCCCAATTCTAGATCCACATGTCTTGTTGCAGTGAGGACAGGTGTTTCCAGGAGGGATGGGCACTGTGGTGCCGCATTGGATGTTCTGATGTTCTTTTTGCCTGTTCCTCTTTTCCTGTTCTGCTTGTCGACGAGCTGTTTCAAAGTGTTGAGGTCTCTCCCAAAGAGTCTTCCTCCATTTTGGTCGGTCCTGAGGAAGGGTATCCCAAGTGTTGATGTTGATGTTACACCTCTTTGGGCGCATCCAGACGAGCAAGCACGTGCCTCTTGACCCGCCTCAAACCCCTTTGAGGTGGGGCAAGAGGCACGTGCGGGAAACAAAAATGTTCCCTGTGCTGCAAGTTTGCAGCGTGGGGAGAAAATTAGACCCCTATATCCAGGGGTCTAAAAAAACCACTCCACAGAAGAGCGCAGCAGGGCACGGTCCCAGACCGTGCCCGGAGCCAGTAGGGAGTCAGTCCTCCAAAAGAGATGCTGTGGTTTCGTCCGGAGCATCTCTTTGGTGCTCCTGCTGCCCCTGGCCCCGGCGCTGTCCAAGGTAAGTGGGGGTTGGAGGAGGTTCATGGGTGTGGGTGGGGGAGGGGTGCCAGGGGGATGTCAGGGGGTTTGGGGAGTGGTGGGGGGGAGGGCCCCGGGGCTATGGGGGGTGAGGACCTGGCCCAGCCCTGTGCGGCTCGCTAGTCCGGCTTTGCACCGGAACAGGTCTCACGGCTCTGGGAGGTGCGCACAGGAGCTGTGCCTCCCAGAGCCATGTGATCCATTCTGGTGCAAAGCCGGATTAGAGAGCCACACGGGGCTGGGCCAGGTCCTCACGCCCTACAGGCACAGTGGGGCAGAGGTGGGACACGGCGGTCGGCCAGCCCTGGGGCCTGTCTGCCACCCAGCCAGGCCCGGCCCAGCCCACGGTGACAGGACCCGGCGCGGCATGTGGGGACTGTGTGCCAGGTCCAGCTGGGTCCTGGGGCCCTTCTGCCGCCCAGCCCACGGTGACAGCCCCCGGCGCGGCATGTGGGGACTGTGTGCCAGGTCCAGCTGGGTCCTGGGGCCCTTCTGCCGCCCAGCCCAGCCAGGCCAGGACCCTGGCAACAAGACCTGGTGCGGCATGCAGTCCCTGTGTGCCGGGTCCTGCTGCCTGGCTGGGCCATTCCTATAGCAGCAGGACCTGGCCTGGCACGTGAGGACCACTGGGCAGCACAAGCAGCCTCAGGGCCAGCAGGACCCAGCTGGGCTCCGTGCAGTCCCTGCACACCAGGTTGCACTGGGCCAGGTCCTGCAGCTATAGGAATGGCTCGGCCAGGCATCAGAGTGACCCCAAGGGTGACAGGACCCAGCTGGGCCCGGCACGCAGTCCCCACATACCAAGCCGGGTCCTGTCACCATGAGCCCGGCCCGGCTGGGTGGCAGAACAGCCACAAGGGTGGGAAGACCTGGCTGGGCCCGGCACGCGGTCCCCACGTGCCGCGCTGGGTCCTGCCACCACGAGACTGGCCCAGCTAGGAAGCAGGAGCAGCCCCAGGGCCAGCAGGACCCGGCTGGGCTTGGCGCACGGTCCCCCCACTGCTGCTGCACACACCCACCTGCCTTCCCTCACACCCCTTCCTACCCCTTTCCGGCAAACACCACATCCACCCCATCACACACCCATCATGTGTGAAGAAAACCAAAAGCACACCTCAATACATAGGTATTTAGAATTTATTTTTTCATGATGATAGAGACACTGGTAGGCTTCCAAACTGCTTTAACATTGTAAATATACCAACAAAGCATTACCCAACTGATCACTGTCTCTCTCTCTGTCTCTCTCTATGGGGGGTGTGTGTGTGTGTGTGTGTGTGTGTGTATGTGTGTTTAAACATGGATTTGGGATGCTGCTGGCACAAGAGGTAGTGTCCCCAGGTACCAATTTGCTGGGCCCCAGAAGCTCCTGAGAGTGAGTAGCCCTGAGCTGCTTGCGGGGCAGCTTTTTGTACGGATGGGGCCAGGACAGGGTAGCTTTTTATACTGCTGGGGACAGCACAGGTGCTGACTTCAGGTTCTCACTCCCCCTGGCTGCAGATCCGGGAGGAGCTAGGCAGGGTTATTTTGCCCCAAGTAGCACAATTTGCTCCGCAGCAAAGTGTATGTCCGAGCACATGCGCTGAGGCAAAAAGCCCCAGCTCAAATTTGCACCGCTTCTATTTGAGCTGCTGCAAGTGCATGTGCTTGCATGTGTGGACATGCCCTCCATGTTTGCCTTCAGTGTCTTTGAAGCACTTTCTACTTTGCTGACCTTCTTTCAGCTATGAGAAAAAGATTCTCTTTGGAAGGCAGGAGACAGGCATGTGAACAACATGACCTGTCCAACGAAGTTGGCTTTGGATGCTCATGACCTCAGTGCTGTTGGAATTTGCTTTGGCCAAGACGCTAATGTTTGTGCGTCCATCGTCCCAGCTAATCTGAAGGATCTTGCGAAGGCACCAGTGGTGGTACTTTTCCAGGCTCTTGAGATTTCTTCTGTATGTGGTCCAAATTTCCGAGCCATACAGCACAGTTGGAATGACAATGGCTCGATAAACCAAGAGCTTCATTTCAGCAAAGATGTCGTGATTTAAGAAGATTCTCTTACTCAGATGTCCAATAGCTGTGCTCAAGACATTTCAAGTGGTCTTGTATTTCCACATTGATGTCTGCCTTTGATGAAAGATAGCTTCCAAGATAAGTGAAGTGATCCATGTTCTCCAGCAATTCTCTGTTGATTTGAAGGGAGGGGAGGGGGTTGTTTCTCCATTTGGAGCTGGTTGGTAAAGGACTTGCATTTTCCTCATGTTTAGAGTTAGGCCAATACTCTCATAGACTTCTGAGAATACATTAAGAATTGTTTGGAGGTCTATTTCAGATGGAGCAATGACAGCATTATCATGGGCTTGTTTTGGACTTGAGTCTGTTGAGGTTGAAGAGTCTTCCGTCCATTTTATACACAATTTCAATTCCAGGTGGGAGCTTTCTGTTGATTGCCTTGCTCACAGGATCATTGGAACATGCAAGCCTCTCTACCACTACAAGGCGGCGATCCCCAGAGAGGTTAATATGGAATAGGGTTATCTCAAGTACTTTAGGAAGCTACAGGACTCGGGTTTGAGGGGGGAACGGGAGGTGAAAGCTCAAGTCCTGTATGTCACAGAATAAAGGTATGACAGTAAGTTAGCCAGGGTAGTGAACATATTGAAACTCACAAAAGGAATTTGTGATGCTAGCAGTTGTAAGATGAAATAAAACTAGTATGATAAAGCCAGATGCGTGGTAAGGTGGGGGAAAAATAGGATAGGAGGGTATATGCTGAAAAACAATTGCCAAGTGAATAGTGCAGCAGGTAAGAAGATAGGGTAAAGAATAGTAGAAGAAAGGGGGTATAATTGAATTCAGGTGGACTGTTTTTTGTTTGGCTACTTGTTTTGGAGCATAAGTTCTGTTTATCTGTCAGCGAAGACCTCTTAAAGTATTGCCTGAAGGGACTTGGGAATGAGAAAGCAGCAGCATCCTCTCTCCTGATGCATTTAGCTTTTATTTGAGCAATGGTTTGTTGGGACTGTAAAATGGAGTAAAATTAATATTTAGGGGAGGAGAAAAAACTTTTTTGTTCGACAAGGAGGACCCTAGACACTGACTTATGTTCTGAATGCTGTTGAAAATGCATCTGCATTTCAGTCTAAAACAGAGTTTGATAAATTTAGATGAACATTACAAACATGTTAACATACAGGTGGGAGTTGGAATCACAAGAACATTAGAGCTAAGTACAGGCAGTCAAAAAGCCCAAGGCTGAATCGATTCAATCTCCGCAGGTTAGTCTAAGCTGTATAGATTGAACAGATAAACAAGTGAACAGACATTCACTTGTGATTCTGGAAATGCAGTCACATGCCTGCAGTGGCCTCAGTCAGAAGCAGATTGGTGGAGGGAGGGCAGCCAGAACATGCCTCCCTGCTCAGCTGGAGCAGACAGCATGGGCCAAGGCTAGCCCTCTCACCCTGTGAAGAGGGGTTTGCAGGGGAGGTGCAAAGCATCCTGGAATGCTGGGGCCTGAGAGCTAACTTGAATCTGGAGGGTATCTGGGAGAGAAGTTCAATACACCGATCTAGGTTAAATCAGTGTAAGTCTGATACTATATCTAGGTTCATCTTAAACTAGTTTCAGCCATTTGAAGGTGATTTATGTGCACTGGACTTCTGTTGTGTTACGGATTTGAACCAGTTTCTGGTCCTCATACCGGTTTGTGTAGTTTCTGTCCCTAGCCTATTGGTCTGGACTGGGCATGGTAATATTCATGTGGGGAAGTTTTCGTAGCAATTTGTCCGTTTATTCTTAGTGTTAAAATCACTTGTGAATCCATCGCTCTTTGGGCTTGGTACAAGTAAAGACATATTTTGTAGAAGTGAGTGATATCTTGGACATCTCTTCATGAGGAAATGAAAGTTGGGGTTCAAATGTTATAGGTGGTTGGTGTTTCTTGATTGCTCAAGAAATAAACCACACTAGGAATTATCACCCAGTCTGTAAACTCCATTGTTGTGGAGATCACTAGAGTGCAAACAGATGGAACATTTAAAATGCTTTCAAAGTGGTCTTTAAACCAGTATGAAAGGCAAGCATGCAGATGTATATGCCCAATAAACTGTTACAGAACTGCACCAAAATGTATCTGGAAGAATAGGATATTGTTTTGAACCAGTATACCCCAAGTTTAAGCTGTACAATTATGGCTTGTTACTAAGGTAATGAAACTGAACCTCTTCCAGTCATGCCTTGATCTTTTTGTTATAGCCCTGAGTAGGATGTCTGGTTTCAGGCATAGAGTTAGCATACAGACAGGCTTGTGGTTATGGTTCCGTGACTTTTGTGACTTCACTGTTGCATGATCTACCTCTTGCCGTTGCAAAGAGTGTTTAACCCCTGGCCTGTAGGCCAGATCTGTCCCATGGAGTTAATTGTTCCAGCCCTCAAAAGCCCAGAAATTTGGCAGTAGGGGAGTGTTGGTAATTAACACTACTACTGCCCCCCCTTCTCTCTCCTGCTCCTCACCCTCTAGTTGCTAAATTTTCAAGCCCAACAGACTTCTCAGTCATCACTTATGTAGTTATAAGACATGCTTGGGATCTCACATGTATGTGGTAGGGCGTTTGGCTTGACTGAGCATACATGGAGCTGGGGACAGGATTGGGCCACAGTGTATGCGTGAGTGGGCCTGGAACCCTATCTGGGGCTGGGGCCATGAGAGTGATATACAGTGTGTGGGACTGGGGTGGATTGGGCCCATGGACCAACTCTGCACCACTCATCTGGCCCACGGGACTAAAAAGTTAGGCACCACTCATGTAGCATACTCCATAATCTGTGCTTGCTCTTTAAACCCAACTGTTTCTGGTCCTTGTGGTTATGAAGATAATTGGAAATGCTGAGTAGTGCGTAAAACAACAAATTGGAAAAGTGTTACAGCCGGATTCACCTCTTGACACTGAAAACTAAAGGTAGTATTTTAAATGTGAGCAGTGTTGACCTTCATAGCAGAAATATACAGTCAGTATGCCTATACCGTGTAGGTAAACTGTTACCTGTACCACTTACCAAAAGCCCCAGCTTTCCCTGTTAGGTCTCCTCCTTTCTCTTACAGACTTCACAATTTAGTTACACATGCTGAGAAAAAGATGGCATACAATTGAATAGCACACTACCTACCACACAGATTTTTAATATAGAGAAAGATGCTTCAGGCTTTCCACATAGCAGCTGCAAAGGACTGCAAATCAGGGGACTTCTCTGTACATTTTAGTTTCAGTACAGTGTATGCGTTTATGGACGCATCTTATTTATATATAAAAATATATATTTTTTCCCCCATCAGTTGGCTACCAGTGAAGGCAAAACATTTTGACTGTTTTTGTCATTTCATTAATCTTAGCCATATGTTAGTTGTTTCACTATGTGTTTGACTTGGCTGCAGTGCTGTGTGGAATGGAGTAGGAAAGTCCATCATGGATTTGTTCCTTCTTGGAGAGATCCCAGAATGTTGTAATAAGTACTTTCTCTTATAAGGCCTTCAGATACAGGGGATTCCTTCAGACTCCATTTGGTCCATCTTTCTCATTCACTGTGTGAGTGGTTTGAAGTACAGTATGTAACTTCCATTGGGAGTGTATACCCACCCTCTTATGCTTTACAGGCTGGTCCTATTAAATTAATTACTGTTGCTGGATTCACTTGTCTTCGCTGCAGTGTCACTTTCATTGTCAGTTGCCCTATGGGCTATGTGTTTCCCACTCTAATATAGGCCTCACCTCAGTGCTTCCTGCTTTGTAACCTCCAGCATAATATGCTTTACTTATAGCTGTGCTTGAAAATTGCAGTGTCTTCAGATGGTGCAGAATGCATTGTCTCCATGTATGAGTTGAACAAAGTGCTGTACTCTCAGAATTAGCCCTGTGTTTAGTTACTACTATAGGGCATGATTCATGGGGCCATGTTCTCAGATGGTACAAATTAGCATGTCACTGCCAAATTTAGTGTGTGTTCTTGTTCCTTGGTGGACTTAAACTCCAGTGGGTTGCTGGGATGGAATTTGGACAAGTAGTTAGCAGATTTTTTAGTGGAGAATGTATGCCTCCCTTCAGTGTGTCAGAGAACAGAACATGACCTCAGGCCTAAATCCTGACAATGCAAGATGTATTGGTTTGGTCAGTGCCTTAAGTGATAATGATTATTATTTTTATGTAGTTCAGTAGTAAAGATTTCTTTGTTTATGCATATTCTACAGTCAGGAAGTTCTTGTTGGTGTTTTTTCAAATATATAAAACAAAGATAGGGGTTTGAAACCAACATCGTTTTTAAACACAGTCCCTGGTGCCTCGTATTGGCTAAATAATTTGAATGCTGTGGCTGCTCATCAAGATCAGGATCCTATGTAGGGGTTCACTAGCACATATTCACTTATACTGTCCGTCGTTCAGAGTGCTAGAATATGCCTAGCATGTTCGAGAGGGTCTCACTGATCTTCCCCAGGTGGATGCTTTTTGAAAAGTTCCCTTATCAGTACAACAGGGTTGTACATGAACTAGTGTGGAGCCTTTGTGCCATTCATAAAACAGGCAGCCTGGAGGGGTCTACACTAGTGGATTTTGAAGGACTATAGGATGAAGTTTGTCAGCTGCTCAGATAGTTAAATGAAGACTTGAAAATAGCACACAAAAATCAAGATAAAGCTCCTTCAGTGATGTTGTTTAAAAGCTATTAAATGATAATATTTAAAAGCTGTTAAACTTTGCCCAAACTTCAAAATAGGAGAGGGAAGGGAGTGTAATGGAAGATTCAAAGGAAGAAATTTGTTTAAAGTTTTTATATAAATATATTGTGACATACTTTGAGCTGTTGTCAATATGTAATTTGGTCTGTTCTAAAAAAAATGCAAGTGATTTCAGGGACTATGTTGAACCCTAAATGATCCTGCTAATTGTGTGGGATTTTTTTTTTTGGTGTTTTTTTGTTTTGTTTGGTTTTTTGGGTTTTGTTGTTACAGTCAGGTTTACTTTCCTGTTTGTGAAAATAACAGAAACAGGAGAAGCTAACTATAGAGAATAAGTTGTGAAAGTGATGCTTTTGGCTTGTTTAAGAACAAAAACTGGAAGTGGTACAGTACTCCCTTCTTCAGATGAATTCATTTACACTGGTATAATAGATGCTTTATGCCAATACAGCCATTTCAGTACAAAAAGGGGAATAAATTATACCAGATAAAGGCACCTCTCTGCCGGTTGAATTTTGTCCACAGTTATGGGTTATGCCAGTGTGGTAATTATGACTCTGTGGTGTAAACTACTTCACAAGTTAGCCTAGCTCAAGTGAGAGCCATGCTGAGCACTTTGAGAGTGTTGCCCAGAGTGGTTGCATGAGCAGCTGACAAGCTAAGCTGACTCAAGCTGTAGCCTGTACCCCATGATGGGCCAGCCAGTTTGAGCTAAAAGCAGCACCAAAGTTGAAATTTAGGGGTTTTATGCACACAGCACTTCAGGGCAACATTAATTCAAGCCCTGTATCAGTGCCCCTAACTAAAATACTTGCTGGTATATCAACACAAAAAGTGTGGGTGGGCCTAAGAAGTGGCATTAAGTATGCGGAGTAAACGTGTGCAAAATAGATACCGTATTTACTTGAACATAAGGCGCCCTCCAAGAATTAGATTCTATATATGGAAAATTTATAAATTTGATGTAATTTTCAAGTTATAGAATCTAATTAGTGGAGGCTTGCCTTGAGTGTGTCCCTTTCTCACTGCTACAACAGGGAAAATAAATCTGGGAGGTCAGGTAGCCTATCAGTATGTTTGTCCAGTTTGGGCCATGTGTTTTATAATCACACTCAGTGCTGGCTGCATTTAATCAACTTCATAGTTGGTTTCCATTGGTGAGTACATGCTACTTTTGGCAGAGGTTTAGTGATAGCGTATTTAATGAGGTTTTCTTGTATGCAGTTATAAGATTGAGGGGAAGGGGGAGAGGGGGCGTTTCTCTCTATGGTAGTTGGGGGGACCTCTTTTTTTTGGAGTAAATATGGTTTATATTTTTCTTTTTAATTATTGAGTTACTCTAAGCTTAGGTGGTCCAGTAGGTGAGTCTAAGATGGATAACGTATGTTGAGATAGAGAAAAGAAAAAAAATCACACATCAATGTTTTTAAAAAAAGTTCCGGTACAGTGGTTTTTTACCCAAACAGGAACCTGAAAGTGAAACTGACTGTAAGGAAAAGTGAAAATGACTTCAGATTTCTGTTGTCCCAGCTGGGAGACATGCCAGCAGTGAACAAAGAGAATAAATAGTGACAAGTAAAATGGATTTTTAAAACTCTTTCACTTATGGCTATTTAAAGTGGAATTAGTTATTTAAATAACCGAGTGTGTGTGTGTTTGTGTAATTGATTCTGCCACTTTAGAGGCTTGTCTGTACAAGGAATTATTCAGGAGTAGCCATTTCATTTTAAATGAACCTTCCTTAGTAAATTTAGAGGATGGGTTTACCTGCAAGCAAGCTCCATGTGTTAGGGGTCTGCCATAGCAGAATTTCAATCATCTGCCAGAATACTGGAGAGCCCCTTCACAGGGCAGCTGCCTGACAATGGGGACCAATAGGGAACATTGACTATAGCTTGCCTTCAAATTCTTTAAGAGCATCAGGACCATATTGAAGGTTGAAGACCTGGAGATAAAGTGAATGGATGACAGGCTGGGGAGGAGAAATTAAAAACCAGACTTTTGTGGTTGTTGATGATGATTAATAACAGAGATTTGCAGAGTCAAGTACCCAAATTCCATTGACCACCTTTTAACAGCCTTGTCCAGAACTGTAAGTACTGCAACCTAATAAGTTTGTATGATACTGTGCACAGTATAGATGTGTATACCTACTAACCACTAGAGATGTGTCATAGGGTAAGAGGAACCTAAATTAGCTGTTCAAGGTAGTGGTGTTGAGGTTAGGTAGAGGAGAAAGAGGTACTTTCCAGCTGAGTGTTTTGAAATATATTAATTAACAGTTTATAGTATTCTTCCCCCTTACATTGCATATATGCCAGCAAGTATCTGCAGTCATAGAAGCAACTAAACCACTTTTTTTGGTCTGTTCTGTTAGGGGCCTTTCAAACCTATCTTTCAGGTTGAAAAGCTCTGGCTCTACTGGCCAGTGATGGGAAGCTGTCATTGAGAATGTCCCACCCTCCCTAATGAAGGCCTCTGACTGGTAACTTAAACATGTCTAGCTGATATTTCAACCCAGCAGCTGAGATGAGGATACTGTCTGTTGAGACGTACAGGCCTCAAGCTCTTAAGGTCATTGCGAGTACCTGAATGCCTTTATCGTCCCGGGAGCGTGGGTATAACATATTCCTTTGTAATGGGCAACTACTCTTAGAAGTTCCCAAGTAGTCCTTGGTTTCAGTTTCAAACAGACTAGACTGTGGTAATCTTCTCTCATAGTGACTAATGCATGGATAATAGAGTAAGGCTGGCATCTGAGAAGAGACATACCCTCTTTTCCTAGCATAGCAGCAGTCAGGTCCAGGCCATTTTGTTCAGGCTTTCCACCAAGACATAGTAAAGGTTCCATAAGATGCTCCATGTTGTGAATCTGGAATAGGGGGAGGTAGACAAATATCTCACTAGTGGCTGTGCTGTTGCTTCTGCAGTTCTGCTGGTTCTTTTCCAAGGCCTGCTGATACTAGCTTTGTCTGATAACAGTGGAATTTTCACTGTTTAGCTCTCATTTGGGCCATAATCTGTCTGCTAGATGTTGACACAGCTGATCAACTGTCCTGTTTAGGGCATGATGACTTAGAGCTCCAGAGGTAAGTGTTGCCAACATACAGATCGCTTTGCAAACCAAATGCTCTGGCTACCTTTTTTTTAAGGCCTTATGTACATATGTTTTCTATAGGCTAAAGGGCCAGTGGATTTGAATATTTATGATGTGCTTGTACATGCTTTTTCCTGCAGGTTAACTATGTGGATCTCAGTATGCGCTCTCCTTTTCCACAAGGAGATTGTTCCAAAGAGGGAGGTCAGAATATCCTTTCTTGTTTGATGTGAGGAGGAGAGTGCAGAATTTTGCCAGTAGCTGGCTTAAATCATCCATGAATGAACACGTTCCTTGAGTCCATTCAAATTGGTTGATTTACATTGCGTGAGGACTCTCACATTCTTGCATAGCTGGTGTACACCAGCTGAGGAACTGGCTTTTTTATGTAGATGTAACTTTTACTTGCATATGATGTATGATATGTAAGCAAGTAAGTTTTCTATAATTTTATGTTTCATAAAAAAACAATTAAAGCAGGTCAAGAGTGTTTGGCAGAGCAACTGATCAGGACTCAGTCCTTACCAGATTGCAGTTTAGATGTCTGTAGAATGTCTTGGTGTATTTTAAACAAAGAAAAAGTACCAAGAAGTAGTGAGCAGATATAGGTTGTAGCAGCTTAAAACGTGGTACATGTACTCTGGGAAAAAATACAATGGCTTGTAAGCAAAGCAGCCCTGCAGGACTGTTTTGTTTTGTTTTGTTTTGTTTTTAGCATCCAAGCACCTGCAGATGCACTTCAGAGCAGCACATGGCAGGGAGCAAATCTCCCAGTAGCTCCCTAACATCTAAGAGTTAAGGTGCTTCACCTTGCTGAAAGAAATATCCTCCCAATTTATGAGGAACCCATGACTCCCACTTCAGAGTCCTTTCTCCAGATAACAGGTCTGATCAACTAATAGCATAGTACTCATGTAAGTGAGGAAGTTAGAAGCAGCTTGTTAAGGACACGGAAGCTACGATAAGTAGCAGGTTCAAATGTATTTAAGCTGGTGCTTATACCAGAGCATTTTGAGGGAAACCTTTTGTGCTTGACTCGGTCAGTGTGTTCTGTTTACCTGGTGGTTTATTTGTGGTACTACAGGTGTTGTTTTCGTTATCAGTAGTTTGAACGATGGTATGGCTCAGGACTTCTGAACGAACAACGACCATTTTGCACTTTTTTAAGCACCTTTCACTTGAGGCTATCAAAGTGATTTGTAGACATTAGTGAATTAAGCTTTGCAACCCTCCTGTGAATTGGGTCATTGGGGCAAAAAGGGAATCTGAGGCTGAGATGTTAAATGTGACTTCTGCAAAGTTTCCTAGCTGGTCTCTGTGGATAGCTTGAAGAACTATTTCCTGCCTTCATCCCCTGACTTCAGCTTCCAGGATTAAACAGCAAGACATGAGGCTGTCTGGGCAACATATGCTAAAAGCATGTATGATAGCAGGAGAATACACAAGATTCATTTCGGGAATTTCACCCAAGTAAAAGCAGAAGCATCTGGCTACAAAAAAAAATCACGGTAATGACTAAATAGAGCTATGCCCAATAGGCTTTTTAGTTTCTAAGACAGAAAAGTATCTACATTTGCTGAACAGGGTATGTTGCAGCACCGCCTACAGGTGATCTAAAGTGAAATTTGATATTCTTGTACTTCATGTATCAAAAAGTTTGTGTGTTTGATGTTAAAAGGCAGTTTAAGCAAGAAAATATTGTGGAAAGAAAGTTTAATATGACTCCAGACTCTTCCAGCTAGTTAAAAGCTTTCTTTAAAAACAATCAGAGATGGCTTTTACTTTCTTGCGTCTTAGAATTAAAAACATACCAGTCTCATGGTGGGGTCCATCTGAGGGGTCCATTTTTTAGTTGCTTTAACAAACTGTATATGCTTAAAAAAATCCTTAAAGTTTCCTGACTAATGAAATGGACTGGACAATGGTTAAGTTAAGCTATATTTACTGAGGGCAGGGCCTTTGTGTGATATCTTTTATTGTATCCACTGTATTGTTGGGAGAGAAGTTTGACAAACTCTCGGGCACAGAAAGTACTTTTTCTTTTTAGCTCACATTTACTGAAGTCACCTCCTCTCCCTTTGTGGTAGCATGTGCATCTTGACAGTACAGAAGCAGGCAAAGTGATATGAATGGCTTGTTAAACTCATAAGACACTTTGAAATAAACAGCAGTGTACTCAACTTTTGTACATGCAGCTGCAAGGGGAGGAACAAGGTCTGTGGCTGAACTTGAGTGATAAGTAGCTTATATCACCCTTTTAGTGTGGCACTTGTTTTAAAACAGACCTAATGTAACTTGTCCTCTCTTACTTGTGATTACATTTTGAGGTACTGTAGCACCTGAGCACCTCAAAATATTCAATATATGGTCCTCCTAATATCACTGTGAGGTTGGGAAGTAACATCTTCCCAACCTATAAAATGCAGATAGAGGGTCCAGACAGACCAACTATGCTGATGAAAATGGGGAGGCGCTAGGATGATTTATCCCCTAGGATCCCAATTTGGCAAGGACAGTCCCGGATTTTGTAGGCCGGTCCTGGCTGTTTTTTGAAATAAAAGTACCAGAATTGCAATTCTGTGGGGCAGGGTGTGGTGGGGAAGCAGAGTGACATGATGCACCAAGCATTGTACCTCCCTGTTGGACTGCAACCCTGCCTGTCTGCCTCTGCCTGCAGCAGCACTACTGTCTTGGCAGGGGTAGGGCGCAGTGTCCTAGATTTCCTTAAAAATAATATGGTCCCCCTACTTACACCCCATGTAGGCTATTTTGCAGTAAGTGTCCCATGTGTCTGCTCTCGTGCTGTGGCAAGTAGAAGCCAGACTGAGACAGCATACTGTCCATTCTGTTGTTTTATCAAGGTACTCTGCTTTGACTTCTGCTTACTGTGGGATGAAACCAGTTACCTGGAACAGCTGATGCTTGGTATGTTCTCCCTTCCTCCTCCCCCAGCCTTTTAACTCTGCAATTTGTTCATCTGTCCATATCTGACCTTGCCAAAGGTCATGCAGGGAGTCTCTGGCAGCATGGAAGATTAATTTGGATCTCCTGAGTTGCAGACTAGCACTTGAACCTTGGGGTAGCTCTCTCATTCCTTCAAGCAAAGAAGTTAGCTTCCTTTTTTACATGTCATCTTTCTAGTTAGGTTGCATGAACTTTTTATAGCAGGTGATAAATGTGCATCTTTAACTGGATTGAACTAAGTGCCTTTTAAAATTGATGAAGCAGACACTTTTATGTACAAAGATACTGTTTGCAGTATAACAGCAATTAGAAACAAGCTTGTAGAAAAAATATTTTTCTTCCTAAAAAATAATCAAATGTTTGGAAAATTTCAACCAGGCCTACTAATAAAAGGTAAAAAAAAATAAATAAATTAACAAATATACTTATTGCACATTAAGGAAATTATATTTAAGGAATTTATATTTAAAGGATGTGTTTAACATATTATTGACCTAACTAATCTTTGCATCCTTTGAGGCAGGAACATGTTGTTTATTCCGTGTTAAAATAAGGCAAACAGAGCCAGGAGAGCTCAGGTGACTTGTCCAAGACCACGCAATCAGTTGATGGTTAAACAGGCATGAGAACTGATAGGCTGCTGCTCCGTAGCTTTGTTCACTAGTCACTTTGTTCAATGCTGAAATGAAACTATTTCTGAGGCAGACAAGGTTCCTTGGGTGAATCTGATATCTTTTATTAGACCCGCCCAAATAGTTGGAGAATAGTTATTCAGCAAGCTTTCGGGTTCAAAAACCCTTCGTCAGGCTAAGGAAGTTTCAGCAGTTGGTGTATTTCTGAGGAGAACTTGATATACTTGGGCAAAGTAAAGTGTTTATATTCTGAAGGGATTTAGGTAGAGTTAACTCATCTTATAATAAGTGTCACAGGAAATTCAGTTGCCATAAAATTGTTGCATCTTCTGTTTAAGTTTTGCTAATAGCTGTACTTTTGGCAACAGGCTGCCACCTCTTTCCCAGGTTTGCATGTTTATAGTATCACGTAATGAAAGACCAGCACCACTTACAAAGGTGTTTCTTGGAGGTTCGACCTTGGCCCAAACTCATTCAATTTACAAAGCCCCTGGTCATTACAGAAAGTTATCATGGCTGCAGGTTTTATTTTTGGCCACAAGAGGGCACCTGTGGCTTTTGTATCTGAAAAGCAGAGTTGAAGAAAAGAGTGCATATTTATTGTCATTGCAATTTAAGGAGTAGTTCTTGGTTTATACTTTATTTTACATTTAGCAGAGGAAATGCTACTTGCTGCATTGTGTGTATATACAAAAGAGAGAGTCAAAATAATTACCTAGGGTTTGGGCTACAATTTTATAAATAAGGCACATATAAATAATCACTTTACTTCATGATATTTATCACCAGAAGATTGTGGACAAGCAAGAAATAAAGCACCAAGGTTTGCAGTCCATGCAGTGTATATGGGCAATAGAAATTCTAGGTAGCTAATTCCCTGGTGCTTGTTGATGTTAATCAGATTACTAGAACGGTCTGTCATGTTGTGTTGAGCTCCAGAAATGTGTCTTTTAAGTGTTTGCAAATTTTCAATTAACTGAAACTGTGGTAATTTAAAAAAAGTAACATTCTTAATTTTTATTGATCCTCCCTGAATGCTTATAACTGGAATGAATGTGTAGAACCTAGAATGGCAAGTAAAACTCCCTCCTGAAGCTCTGCAGATCGTGAAGGGGCTGAGGCCTAAATGGAACTTAATTCAACTTCTTGTCATTCTTAAGTGTACCTGCTGAATAAGATTCACTCTCAGGCTGCTTCTGCTGGGATGGCTGAGTGAGTGAAATATTCATTCTAGCATATAGTGTGAGCATGGACTATATCTTGCTATTACACTCCATTTAGCTATACCCTTTACCATGGGTCTATTTGGTATATAGAGCCCTGTATTAAAGTTTTGAGGTGACTGTGTTCTGTTTGTGGCCCTGTGTAATTCTGTTTGGCATGTACTTCTAGTTTTAAGAGGTAGTAATCCACTAATGTTCTCCATCAACTGTGTCTAGTTGTTCTCAATGAAATGTATCTATAATGTGTATAAGGCCCCTTCTACCAGGTATCATGCAATTAACTTGTTAAATACACAGTTACCTTGACACCAGCTACACATGCAAAGAACTATCATGTGATAGAAAGCTCCAACCAGCCGTATAGTTAGACCTTGGAAATGTGTACAAATGTATAGTTGGTTGCTATCAAGCTTTAATTTGCATGTGTAGCAGTGTTTTCCCTGTTCCTGGGAGGGTAGTCACAGGGGTGCAACCCCCTGAGGATTGTGGCTGCTATGATCCCCAAAGCTCAGGGTACGTGAAACCCCCGAGCACACGTCCTTGTAGCTATACCTTTACTAGCTGTGGGGACTGTGGACCCCAGTTACATGTATTCCCCACAGCTGGGAGCCCCCTCAGCAAAGGGGCTCCCAGACATGGTATCCCGCTTTTTGCCAATGCAGGAGGAGCGCAGGATCCTGCAGTAGTACTGTAATTGCTTCCATCTTAGGGAAAAAAAAACAGTGCTTTTAGCATGGCAGACTTGCTGGCCTTTCCCTTTATCTCATTTAATTTTTTGTAGTCTTGTTTTTCAATCTGATATTAAAATTGTTCAGATAGGGCTAAAATCAGGCTGCCTTAAATAAAGGATTAGATTCTAGGTGAAATTTGCTCTTTGCAGATTGAGAACCGATGTTTCTTGGTCCAAGCCTCAGCCCATTTGGAGGTTTTTTTAATATCAGACAGCAAGTTGGAGTTTGCATGTTTGAACTCTGCTGTTCATAGCCAGATGGTGTAAAAGCAGCCTTTGTAACAGGGATCCTTTTGCTAAGGGCTTAGTTAAGTACGGTAAACTGTTTATTTTGGAGTCTGAAAGTCTGATGGCTATTCCATCCTGATATAAAATGAAGATGGTTGACCTGTGATTTTTAAATCCAAATAATGGTTTCTAAAGGAAATTTTGGACTCCTTCATTTTTAGCGATTAGCACTTTCTAGGACTGCATAAAAACATAAATCTGTGTTAAATTGATCTTTATCTCCTTCGCCACCATCACTGTTCTTGTAACTCTTTGTTCCTATGTGCTTTTTGAAGTCCTTGTCTTGATATTTTAAGCAATTTCTTGCCTGGCATAGCCTAAAGGGCCAGGGAGTAAAACTGGGCATGTGGGAGGGAGGAAGATGACCACTTTATTTAAAAACTATGGCTGCTGACAGATGTAAACCCCCCTGAAAAATTGCACCTTACCAGAAGAAGCGATCTGTTAGTTCAACCTGGCTCCACAATGTCTGTATAAATCAGGCATTTTAGTGGGGCTTTTTGGCAATTTTAACTAAAGCTGATTTTGTCAGCTATTAGATAAAAATGCCAAAAAAAGCCCCGCTAAAGCACCCAATCTATACAGATGTTGGGCGGGCAAGGTCCAACTAATACACTACCTCTTCTGGGCATGTACTGGGCCCAGTAAAGCACTGGGTTTTTTTTTAACATCTGTAAACAGTCAGGTTTCTTAAATCTCTTCATTTATACCAGCATAACTCCAGTGACTTCAGTGTGGTAGCTCTTGACTCAGATCAGGGCACATGGAAGAAGTAAACTGACCATGGGCATAATCAGCTGAAGCACGTTTCAATCCCATTGTTGCAGTTGCTTTAAAAAAATGCACAATCTCATTTTTCCAAGTCTTAAAACGTCCCATTGTTAGAGGATTGAATTGTAAATATGGATAGACAGTAGCACACAGTGAGAGTCAAAATGAGTTGAATGCTGTGAAATGAGAATCTGACACACTTCTGCTGATCTTAGGGGTAAGACTAGAATGAGCAGCTTAATTTTATTTGCAACCATGTAAAAGGGACATCCATTTGTGTATATTGGTTAAGTCTGCAAGAATCCCTGTATAAATCCTGTTGCCACTGAATGAAGCAGTGGGGTGTTCACATCTTAACCAACTGTTGGAACTTGTCTCATGAAGTAGTCAGACTAGTGTAGCAGTTGGAGCACAAATGACAGTAACTTTTTTTCCCTTTATCTTTGCAGTCAACTGGTTGAATTGAATGGATCTGCTGTATTGACACCAGAGGGAAAATGACTGAGTGAAATTCTGGCTTCTTAGTCATTCTCCTAATATGAAGGATCTTGTTGCTTATTGAAGTACTCTCCCACCCCCTTCCATTTACAATAAACTGAATCTTATTGGCATTTCTTTATTTAAAAGCCATGTTATATGCGATGGTCATTAAGCCCATTTTTTTCAAAGGAAGTAGTAGGGAAAAATTTAAAAACTGACAGTATGCTCCCTGTTTCAAAAGGCACAGAAACAGCCAGCATTAAAAGTACTGTGAGATCCAGAAGAAGCTGCTGTCTTGAAGCCTAGGATTGCCATGGTCAGTTGGTTGACTTTATTGATGGGTGGCTAACAACAGTTTTGCTGATTATAGATTAGTGGTTTCAGGCTTAGAAGAAAAGTAGTCACTCTTTAAACATAAGCATCATTCTCATGGTAATTGATATCAGTAGTTTTCTTAACTGAATCATAAGCAAGACTGAATATGGCAAAATGAGGCAGTGAGACTTTTCCCTGTAAGGCTACCATTTGATGTGTGGTTTAATTAAGCAAACTATGGTATTGCAAGACTGAATCAGAATGTTGTGTCATTTTATGGTTCCTAATGGGGCTTTTAAATATATCCCAAGCACCATGCTCAAGGGTGAGGGGAAAAACCCTGTTATGATCCCAGAGGACTAGAAATGGGGGTATGTGATATTTTTTCCTTCTGCCACTCTAAGAACACTCCCAGGATTCTTAACTCTGCTCCCTGCAAAGATGATTTGAGCATTTAATACATTTACTAAAGCAAAGTTGTGCTGGACCAAATTTACATGGAAGACTTTTCTTTAATTGTACATTTAATTTTACTTGTGGAAAATCTTGCTAATTCTGCAGAATACTTTAGGATTGATTGTCAGTGGATGGATGCCATTCTTCATTGGCATTTAAATATATGCTTAAATCTTGCTAGAACTTTACTTTGTGAATGTCTCAGTAGGTGGGAGTATACTGGATGGGATTTATTTAAATGGTTTCATAACAGACTCATTTCAAGAACCTTTTTAAAGTTTTAATTCACCTTGTAAAAGATAGTTCTGTGCCTTGACCTCACATTAAAAAAGATTGGTACCTGTATTATTTTCGGCTTAAGTGCAGGTAACATTGCACTAATACACTTAGCAGGTTTCTAACAACTGGAGTGATTCCCAGAATTAGCTTTAGAAGTCAGGCTTGCCCTTCCTGTGCCAATATTGGCATCATTTTAAAAGTAGTATATTTAGTGTTTCTTCTGAAGCGTGGGCATTCTTTGATGCATATCCAGAACATTGTCTTGTATCGGGGTGAGATTGCCTGTGTCTTTTGGGAACGGGGTTTTCCTCATTCTCCAAAACCTATTTGAGGATGAGGACTAGATTTGGCTCAATTTAGAGCCTTTTGAAAGCGCCTTTTTCTAATCTGCTCCGGGCTTGGGCTGGAAGTCATCTCCACTCAGGGGTGAGCAAACGCTTACTGCAGATCTAACCCTAGCCAGCCTGGGGATCAGTAGAGAAGAGCAGTTGGCTTTTATGGTATGACAAGATATGCTTGTTTGACTGACCCTGCAGTTTGCATTTTGTTGTATTGTAGTACTGAAGTTAAGGGCATAGATTTGTTTGAAGAATTTCTCCAAAATCACTTTTAAATTGCGGCATGGATCTGGCTGTTCCTAGTATACTATTTCTAGATGGCTTTCTGAGTTGTGGCATTTTTGAGATCACTCTAGCTCTGTAGCAGAATGACCTGTTCAGATGTGCAGTCCTGTCTTCATTGGATTACATATCCTTCTTGGATGGAACATGTTCCAAAGTCTGCTGTATGTAGATACTGGCCAGCTGTCCTTTGACCAGATCAGGCACCAGCAATCAAAAAATGTAGGTTCACCCAAGAGATGAACAGCCCATGTACTTGGGCTCTGTGCCTTCTGAAATGGGCCCCTCCAGGATCAGTGTAACAAAGGAAGTAATGAGCTTGGAGCTTGGTGATGTCTCAAGCTACATAATTGTTTCAAATTTCCCCTTTCCTCCTCCCCTCTTACTTCCACCCCCCATCAAAAAAAACAACCACAAAAGAAACAAAAAAACAAAAAACTTGAAAATGGTTATTAAACCTTCAGTGTGCATAGTGCAAGAAGTATCTGTATTAATGTAGTGCAAGTCTGAAGACTTAAAATCTGCCAAAAAACCTGAAACAAAACCCTAAGAAAATAAAACTGAAGGTTAAATGACAGTTTTGAGCATCTTTCCCTTCAGTCATGGATACATGCATGACATCAGAGCTATAAAATGTTGAGTTTTAATTTAAAATAAGATTATTTTTATTTTTTGGTCAGAAAGTCAAATGTCATAGAAAGCGTGCATTTCTCTAGGAAAAACACTGTTTAGTTGAAAACAGTTTCCTGTCTAAAATAAAGATTTTTGTCCAGACTTAATTAAGCTAAGGACCCTCCTTGAATACTTGGTGAGAACTGGGCAGCAAAGTAACATGCTATGTAGTTCAGAAAATACTTAGTCTACGAATATGGGTTAATGGTTAATTATGTGTCAGTCTAGAAACATTCATATAGTACTTATATTTAATTGCCAGATGACACAGGTAAATTGACATCTGTGAGGTCCCAGAATACTCTGCAATTATGAGATGCGCTAACAAGAAAAAAGTCTGAGTATTGCTACATCTCTTTCACAAGCAGCTGTACAAGTATAGCACATTAATAACAATGCATCCAGCACACTAATGCTACCAGGTAACAGTATCTTAAGGACATTCTGAAGTGGGAATAGCATCTTCACACCTAGGGCCAAATGCTGTAATTTGCGGGCAAACAGGCAGGTCCCTATTTGCTGAAGTGTAACTTTCATGTGTGTACCTGAGCCCAAAACTTGGTGCACATCCTTTTATAGCTAATAATGACGGGTGAGGGCAGTTGGCCCAGCTCTGTAATCCATTCTCTGTGCTTGACCCTGAAACAGGAAGGTAGGTCAAAAAGTAGCTTTAGTCCCTCTCCATTCATATGGGAGCAGCCCTGGAGGCATGGTAGCAACTCAGTGCCCTTGTGGAAGGCATATTTCCCCAAAGGGTAGCTCTTTTTCTATCTGTGCCTTCAGAACAGGTCACGGGGCTGAAGCAAAAGAGGGATTTGTGTCTCAGCCCTTCCAGTCTCTTCCTCTCCCATTGATCTATTTCAGAATGAAATTAACTAGTTTTCCATCTTTGTCTCTTCATCTTCATAACCCACCTTATGTTTAGGGCCAGCTTCTCTGAGTCATACTAGAGTAATTTCACTGACACCACATCAGTAGGCACCAATTGTGAGTCAGGGCTTGAAGGATATATGCCTGTTGTGAATACTTAAACTTTGGCATCCTGTTCATCCAGTCGTCCAGTGATCTCTGTAGGACTGATTTGAGAGAGGGAGACTTTATAGGGACTTACTTTATGTCCCCATATTTTAAGCAGCTGCAGGATGAAAGCCACAAAATTTTAAACAAATAATAATGAAATATGTATAACTGGCATAACAACATGTTTGAACAAAGATTTTTTTTTTTAACGGGACTTCTCAAGCTTTACTAAAAGTGACAGGACCAACAAACATTAACAGTTCTGTTGCTTAAATACTGTTTAAATGCCAAAGTCTGGCTGCTGGGTCAGTCTCCCCAGCCAGTTGTTAATCCTCAGGAAATGCTCCATGCTGAAGATGTCCGTGATATTAAAAGATGGGTTAGGTCAGTGTTTCCCAAACATTTCTTCAGCATGACCCCATCTATGGTCCCATTTCTTCAACATGACACTCCATTTCCTCAGCATGGCCCCTCTCTCTCAACCCACAGTCCTCACACCCACAACCCCATCCACTGATGTTGCAACCCCATTTGGGGTCGCAACCCACAGTTTGGTAACCTCTGAGTTAGGGCAATATGAGTCTTAGCTATAGATGGTGGAAGTTGAGTTGGTCTGTACATGGTATTTATAGAGGATTACTCCCTTTTATTCTGCCCACTCAGATTCCTTGAATTCTCTCTCTACATTCCAGTCAGCTAATAATGACTTAAAAGCACACTGCTCAGATATCTGAAATTCTGTTTTTAAAAAATGGTTTATTTTGATTCATTTTAACTTTGTAATCACTAAAAGCCCCCATCAAATGGGTCTCAGTGCCTTCACAAAAAATAAGAGACTTGGAACATAATAAAATGTGTGATTGTTTTTATTTCCTTTTTAATTTATTTTTAAAATGGGCTTTTCATTTGATTTGCAGCTGAATCTCTGCTGTTCGTAACACAGCTGATTTGAATGATGGTATTCAGCATTGTGCTGTGGCTTTGGAATTTTCTTGGTACAGTAAGTGACCTTAACAACCTTGCGCAATGCACAAAGGAAACTGACTTTGTGAAAGGATGTCTATATCTAAGGTCACAAGAAAAATAATGTGTGGCTGTTACAAAGTGCTCTTAACTGTTGGATCTTGATAGTTTACATAGAAAGTCAGTTTCTTGTATTATTATAGATGGGAAACTGAGACACCAGGAGGGGTAGAGACTTGCCCAAGGTGACTTGGCGGATCAGTGGCAGAGCCAGGACTAAACCCAGGTTGCCAGTGTATCAGCCTGGTGCACTGTCTGTTATGCCACACTCTTGTACTTAATAATGGAAAAGGTTCTTGAACATACATTTATCTAATGAAGATCCAGAAAATCCTGTTTTTATAGGAAAACTCAGAAAACTAGGCCCCTTGGGGAGGGAAATCTTCACGAAGTTTCATTCTTGGGGGTCCCCTGGGCACATGGATGCATGTAACCATTGGGGGCCACCTCAGTTTGGTCCACTTCCCCCTTGTGTTCAGTGCTTTTTGGCTGTGCTTGTCACCTTCCGTTTTCCCCTGAGGTGTGTACTTGCCTCTCATCTGGCTTGAATTGCTATTACTGAAAATGGGATGCAGGCCCTCAGTCCCATAGGAGAGACTTGGTTTTGAGTGCCTCCTTTTGTTACGTACATCTTTAGGACACCCCAGCCATATTCTCTATAGTTTATCAGGATCTCTGGTCCTGGTCAGATGTCAAATGAACTCTTTGGCCTCAACCAGCAGCCCATCATAGTGAATCACTTCAGTTTTTGAGTTTCTTGTGTAAGCAAGAACAGAGCATCTTGGATTAGGCTTCGACAAGTGCTCAGACTTGTAGTCTAGATACTGCCTCTTGGCCTACTCTTTAAGAATTTGCACCACTGCCTTCCTCTCTTGTATTCAGTCCTGATGGGCTCAGTCACTGTGCACTCAATCCAGCCAGGGCATCTTTTTTGCTTTGGCTCTTTTCTGGATTCCACCCCAGACTGCTGGGGCTGTCTCTGCCACAGTCCTGGGCTCACTTAGTTTCCAGTTCTCCATTCCGCTTCCATCAGCTCTCAACAGAGACCTCTTGCCTGGGTCAGACTGACCCCCTGTGCCCCTGGTGCAGAATTTATATTTCTAACGCCTGCCTCTTCTGGCCTCTCAGTAGATTCTTATAGGCGCAGTCCCCATTTTCACTTTCTCTCTTATTCTGCAGTAACAGGTACAAGTTCTCTGTGCATATCATCTCATCAAAAAGACTGGCTTCTCTTCTTCATCCTAGTAAAGGGATATGATGGACCATGGTAGATGCCAAGAGACCCCAGGAGACTCCCAGCGATGCCTGTGGGGTGGATATTGGACCTTCACTTCACAGGGCATTTGGAATCCCTGGATCCATATTAACTAGGTACTCCAGCCCAACCATATCTGTTCAAACTCCTCTTTTATAAGTTCTTTGGGGCTATACAGAAAAAATAGCATAGGCCCAGGCTTTATGACCACTCTTGCCTTTTCTTCTTGTTTCCTGTGGACCTGTGTTGTGCACTGTTCCCTTGCTAAAGCTCTGCAAGGCATGCCGTGACCTCAAGCATGTAACAGAAGACACAATTATGGAAAATTTGGATAGCAGACCATTGGATGTATGAAATTAAGGCTTGCGGCAAGTGCATGTTGTCTAAAATTCGCACCTCATGGTCCTGACTTGAGCAAATCTCTTTTAGGAGTCCAGTGGGAGTTTTAGCTTAATAAGCGCTGTGAGGCCAGAACTCCTTGCATACTTTGTTTCAAATGTTTTGTTGGCTTAATTTGCCTCTTCATTTCCTTGATTAAAAGTGTAGGCCATCTCTTCTTGGGGATGGAGGGCAGAAGGGAAGAAACCATGGCAACAATCTGAAGAAAGGCCTCCCTATAAGATTCCTTCTTTTGTTTGGATTACGATTCAAATTTGAGACCTAATTCCAGAATTACTCTGTGGTGAAACCATTGGTAGAGATCATTTTAGTCTTCACCACTTGAAGATGAAAGAGTTAAACATCTTTACCTGTAGTTTGTTAGCTCGAATGTATATTTTTGTACATCCATTTATATACTTCAGTTACAACCCATGCTGGTGTTGATCTAAAATCTGTATAACTACATGCATTGTATGTACCAAGAAAACCAAATTTCATTTAAACTGGCTTGAAATACTTGCATCCATGTATGTTGTTTGTTTAGTTTTTTTTGGAGGGGGGGAGGAGGAGGAGTTTGTTTGTTTGTTTGTTTGTTTTGTACCATGCTCCAAATAAAATTAAAAAGGTTATTGCTTCCATGAGCTATGGAATTCTTATAGGATGGTTCCAAAATAATTGAGGGAAATTATCATTTTTTATTAAATTCACTAATGTTTTTTTCATATCTGTGCTGCTCGTTTTTATGTTTTAGTGGTGCATGGACTCAAATTACAGTCAGGCCCCGACTGTATGCTACTGTATGTAGCATAACAAACCAAAAATAAGACAGCCTGTTTCCCAGGAAATTTAAGCCTAAAATTTATGGGGTATTCAATAGAATGGTAATTGTTGTACAAATGAGATCCGTGCAGGTTTTGGCTCTGCTGCTCCAGCAGAAGGATTTTGTGAAAGTGAAGAGTTGTCTGGACAAGGCCAGTTTAAAGAGACCGCAAACAAAAAATTAAATTTGGGAATAGTGGTTACTTTTCCAGCATCTCTAGTCCTTGTCAGGTGTCTAATGAATTCTTTGGCCCCAACCAGGAGCCCATCGTAGGGAATCTTCCCAACTTGCATAAGCCAAAACAACAGCATGTTAACCTATTTAAAATATGGAGTTTCAGATCAATGTTTCTGTGACTGTCAGATATGCTGAATCCACTTTTTAAAAAGAATTTATTTATTTGCCAGTCTGGCAAATAAAATCCTCTTTGGGATCTGGTCCTGTCTGGTAGTAATGAAAATTGTTTTAGGCCATGTTCTATTTTTGCTTTTCACTGTGAGGAGCTGTTCTCAACAAAGGAGAAATTGGTGTAAGTGAGGTGTTGCAATTAACTGAGTAACAACTTTATTCTGACTTGTACATCACTGAAATCCAGCTTGCTCTGTTGCATCTGCTGAGGTAACTGATGTAAAAATGAGTGATACTCTCACTTTATCATGAAAGTTAGCATATCTGTCTTAGGAACAGATCTGCTGAATAAGATGCCATTACTTAGTTGCTTTTCAAATGTATTTTGATGGTGAACTAATATTTAGAAGTAAGATCATTACTCCTATAACAACTTAGTGCATTTCAAGTTGTTTTCCCTAAAAGGGAATAAATAAGTACAATAAATAATAAATCGACAATACTAAATTTCAGTAACTAACGTTTAGGGCTTCATTTTGGCACAAGGCAAAGTTAAATTGGTCCACATTTTCTACTTGGAAGCAAACAAGCGCTGCTCAAAATTAATAAAGGTGTATGTGTGTATGGGCACATGCGTTGAAGTTCAGATGTCCCTCCTTACTTGTCTTTGCTGCAAAGCTAATGAGAGAGTAGTGCATTGATTTTTACAGCATATAAGTGGCATTGTGTACAGGAGGGATTGACAGTTCGCGTTGGAAAATCTTGCACAATAAAGGACATTCAGAAAAAAAACCCAAACAAAACATGTTAGCAGAGGGCTTGAATTTGCTTCCCTTTCAGAATTAGGGGTGCACCGATAGAGAATTTTGGGGATGATTTTCAAGGAGGCATATCTGCCAATACTGATCTGATTTCTTATACCAGCCTGTCAGCTTGGATTGCTGCATGCAACTGGTAAGTCTGGTATGGTGGAAGGGGAAGGGGGAGGGGCAGATCAAGGCCCCTTTGGTGAGGGAGGAGTGGGGTTGGAGCAGGAGCTGGGACAAACGCTGCCTAGCCGGGGCCCCATTCCTCCCTCACCGTGGGGGCCTTG
>NW_005842797.1:311356-318830 GCF_000455745.1 Alligator sinensis
CCCCACCCCTTCTCTCCCTCCTCCCCTTCCGCCACACCACACTCACCAGCTGCACGCAGCTCTCCAAGCTGCCAGGCTGTGCTCCTCACTGCCTACATGCTGCACTGCGGCTGCGCGCACACCCAAGTGTTTATCGGCCACAACAGACCGATTTCCGATACGATCAATTTTTTTATACCGGTGCTGATCTGATATCAGACTGATGTATCAGTGCACCTCTATTCAGAATCTGTTATCCTGGACGCTAAACTCTGTGCATCCGCATACTTCTAAGTAACATTATATGGCCTGAAAGCCACCCCTGGCAGGAAACTTGTGGCACCCAAGTGTTTATCGGCCACAACAGACCGATTTCCGATACGATCAATTTTTTTATACCGGTGCTGATCTGATATCAGACTGATGTATCAGTGCACCTCTATTCAGAATCTGTTATCCTGGACGCTAAACTCTGTGCATCCGCATACTTCTAAGTAACATTATATGGCCTGAAAGCCACCCCTGGCAGGAAACTTGTGGTTTGGGGCTTATAGACGTAGAAACTTAAGAATGACAGAAGTTGCTTCCTCCAGCTGCCCCCATTTTCTCCCATGCCACAGTTTAATAAACTGTGTGTGTGTCTTAGGCATGGGGGAAGATCCAGTGCTTTTGTGCCAGTTTTATGTCCCATTGATGCCTGCATGTAAACGAGTAGTGATCAAACTTTTTAGATTCAAGGCATCCCTCAGGAAATGCCACCTCTTAGCTGTCACTCACTTTCTGACTGTGAAAATATACTAGAGCAGGGGTGCTCAGCCTACAGCCTGTGGTGCCGTGTCATCTAGCCCACAGGGCTCCCCGCAGGGGCAGAAATTTCGCAGTGGGAGAGCAGTAGCATTGCACCCCCACCACCAAATTTCCAGATCAATGGAAAGCCCAGGACATTGCATGCTGGATCAGGCGCTAGATCGCACTGCACTGGACTAGGCAGCCCCAGTGCCAGGCCCCAGGGCCCCATCCTGCACAGGTGGTGGGAGGGGACAGTACTCAGTCTCTGAGGCCCAATCCCAGGGCATGGAGCAGGGACGAGGTGGGGCAGTGCTGGGTGCCTTGGCTCCATGTCACTAATCTGGCTCATGGGGCCAAAGGTTTAGTATCATTGCACTAGGGCAATTTTTCTGTTGCAAAGAACTCTGACCACAACAGGTCAAAATGGTTTTGATGCTTTGAATTCCTGTTTGAAGTCTCTGGGCTTAACTTGTGAATTGTGTTTATGCACTACCATTGCATGGCACCTGTAGCGGCCTTGAAAGGATATTGGGGCACTTGAGGGTTGAGAATCACTGATGTAGGCTGTGTCAGCTTCCATCCTCAACTTCATGAGGTCTGTTGGTAGGACAGCTTGAGCTGCCTAGGGGCAACCACCACTGACAGAGAGGCCATACTGTACTCTGGGCCTACTCCATAGCATCCCTACCCAGAGATACAGTATGAATTTCCAATTGGAAATACTTTATTGATTATCCCCTCCAGAGGCAGCACTAAGTTTCCTTCTTTGTACTATGGTTGGAGAAATTCAGTCAAATATGCTGTAGCTGCTGGGTGACCAATTTTGTGGTGGCATGATTCTTAAATGGTTCTTAAAGGTGTTGTAGAAAGCAGTGTTGAGGGGAAGAATCGGATGAACTGGGATCCGTAGGGTTTTACGATGTTGTCCCCATGGATGATTAGGATTCTCAGTCAAATTCCCGTCTCTACTCTGAAGAAGCTACAGAAGAGATTCTGACTCCGCAGTATTTGGAATTTTTTCCTTCCTCACCTCTTGTCTTTCAGGTTATCCTATAAACAGGGAACATCAGGATCATTTAACAGTAAGATTCAGTGGCTTTAGTGTCACCAAAGTGTACTTGTTTTGCGAAACATGAACACTAGAGGGCAAGCTGGTACTTCTCTGAATAATGCAGTAACTGCAAAATATAAAACTACTGAATTCATAAGCTCTAAAAATAAAATACACGGACACTTGATTAGAGCAAGGATTTCTGTGTATACATTTGTTTTAATCAAGCAAGTAAAAAATAAACAAACAGTTTTCTTGACTCAAGTTCCGGTGAACTGGAAATTAAACACAAACTGGTCACTTTGGGGTGGGGGGCGGGGAGGAACTGTTTCATTCTGGATTCATGCTACAAACATAACATTTGGTGTTGGTGGAATTGCAGGTTACAGGTAATCTGTTGGAACCAGTAATGAGTTCCCATCCTCTGTGAATGCCATAAAGGGGGAGACTAAGTGACATTCCCAGGGTTAAAGAGAACATCCGTGACAGCACAGGGGATTTTGAACCCAAATGTTCCAGGTTAACACCTTTAACCACAGGGCTGGCTGGCCTGTCTGCCTGTCTTCCTGCCTTCCCAGGACAATCCTGAAACAAGTTCACTGGAATCTGTGTTTTATGTTTTTAAAATCCTTACAACTGTTAATACTTTAGTGTACTGAAATTTTGATTGCATTTACTATTCTTTGGGAGAATACTGAGGAGGGATTGTGGAACAAATTTGTTTAGATTTTTAAAATGTTATTGAATATATACATGCTATATTGTAGAGCAGGGCTTGGCAATGTTTTTTGCCAGAATGCCAAAAACACCGGCAACCTCAATTTATAAGATGCTGGTGTGCCAGAGCGGACAGCAAGGGAGCCAAAAGGGGCCCGATCCTTGTTGTGGCAGCGCAGCTCTGGCCCCTTTGTTTGACAAGCAAAATGCCTTCATGTGACGCTCTGGCACCTGGGCCAGGGGTTACCTACTTCTGTTGTAGCATTTGCGTGTACATGTGTGCATACTGCTAGGAAGGACTAAGTGGTTACTGATCCCTGCAGTCAGTGAATGAGCTAGGGAATTTTGACATCTCTTTTTTTCAGCATTGAAGCTTTACCCAGTCCCCTATGTTTCATTTTAGTGAAAAGTACATACAAATACCTACCAGTGTGATTAGGCATTGCTTTTCACTGATGTAAAGGCTGCACACAGCTATAGGGAATGAGGTCCAGGGTATAAGGCAATAGTATATTTGACCTTTTTAGAGATAGTAACTGATACAAATAATCCACAATTTCTGATTTTAATCTTGTTTCTAAAAATACTGTATGGCAGTATTTTGAGAAGGCCTCTGGGATGTTATAGCGGAGGGCTCATTAGGCAACACTAGTGTAAAGAAAGTATGAAGCTGAAGATAGCATGCAAGTAGGCTGCTTTCTATGGCATAACTGTCAGCTAGGAATTATTAGCCGTTTATGATGCATTCACCTTTATATGTTCTTTAATGCAATGCTGTTAACTTCAGTTTGCCAACTCTCATTGATTTTTATGGCAAGTTTTATGATATTTGGTGACTTAAATCCCAGGTGTTAGAGCCCTATTATTTAAATAAAAAAATCAGCTTTCATTAGTAACAGTTCAGTTTTAATTCATAGTTCAGGAGAAAAGCTTGAAACAAGATGGGGGGCGTGTTAAAAAACAAAGGGCAAAAAATATCATAAGCTAGTATGTTTAAGCTCTTGTGATCTTTCTTTTTTTAATGCCACTGTCATCTCATTTTTGAAAGGCCTGTTCTGTGGTATCTGAATCTTTGAGGTTTATAATATTATCTATTAGTTCATAATAGATTGTATTATCTACTTGCCCTCTAAACAGCATCCCCTGAAGTTTGAGGGGGAAGAAAAAGGTTTTATTTCAATGAGAGCAGTTTTACCAAACAGATCTTATTTATTCTGCCTTGTCTTTCTCTGCATGTGCCTGGCTAGCTTCTTTTCAGTTTGATGGTTCTTTCCTTGTATGGGGCTAAAAGAAAGGCATGTCTTGTAAGCAGAACAGCAACATCAACTGTGCACCCATGTGACTCTCCACTTGGTAAGGCCTAAGTGGAACACAATGTATAAGAAAACCAAAAGAATGGGTGCGCACAAATTATTCATGTTGGAAACTTAAAATGGAATTGGATTCCTTTCTTTGACGCACACATTTCTTTCATCAGCTTCTGTTTCATCATTCTTTATTTCCAATGTAAGTAGTTTCTTCAGCAAAATTAGAGGACACCCAGTCTGTGTGGAGCAGAGGTGATTAGAAGGTGATGGCTCCCAAAATGAATAAATGTGGGTGGGGGGGAGGCGGGGAGGAAAGGCAAGGTTTTCATCTTCCTCCCCCTGCCCCCCACTTTGAGTTAAAGGAATCAGAGTTTACTTGGAACAATAGTGGGTTTATCACAATAGAAAATTGTGTTGTTTTAAGATGATAGTGACCCTCTTCAAATCTTGGGTTGTGATTGCTTGATTAGAGCTGCTACACTCTTCAGAACTTCTTTTTCAAGTAGGTGACCTCTCCTCAAAGTGTCAAGATCATTTGAATAAGCACTTAAGAAATCACAAAAGCTTTTTAAAGCCTAATTGACATTGCATTTCACCTAGTCTTTTCTGCATCTCTGTCCTCCTGCCTCCTTTTTTGTTCCCCCACACTGGTTTTCCAGACTGCTTTCCATCTTTCTTGCTGTTCAGGCCTTCTTTATTACTTCATCTCTTCTGCCAGAAAAAAAGACCAATGTAATTCCTTTGATTAGTTTCTTTATTGTTCCTTGATTAGCTGATTAGGTGACACAAGTAATGCAGCAGGGAACCCTGGCTATAGTATTGCTTTAGGGAATTTTAAAGCACCTTTCTTTCTCCTCTGCTTCATCTTTGGGAGCAATGGGACCAGTCATGAGCCTCTTTCTTCTCTTATCCCAGACTTCCTGGCATCTGTGCACATAACTAATTTGAGTGCTTTAATTTCAGCTTGCACTGAAGGCTTAATGCACCAGGTAAATATTTTTCAATGCTAAATGAAATGGATTTGCTGAACTCCTTGAAGAGCCATAGTTGTTCCTAGGTGAGGACTTTTTCTGAGTGCCAAGAGAGGAGAGAGTGTTACCACACAATGCAGTATGTGGAGGAAAATTTGAATGGAATAAAACAATCCAATTCCGTCCATCTGTATAAATTCCATAGTAACAATTAATCTGGCTTGCTCTGGGCTGAAGTAAACTTCCATAGGCCTGATACAGAACACATATTGGGTGTTTCCTAAAATGGCTATTTCAGATCTTAACACATGAGATTACAGTGGAGAACTAAAGAGCCAGCACTTGGTGACCGTTGCAGTTAGACAGGCGAATTGTGCCAGTTCTGAACTTGTCAAGAGGAATTGTTGTGGGGTGGGGTGAGGTGAGACTTAAAAATTCCCTATATTCCAGGGCAGTTGAGACTTTTTACTAGTGCAAGTTAGATCAGCTTCAGTGTTGCTCTGATTGATTTCTTACTACCTATGGGGGCTAAAAGAAGATAGTTCTAGCACACTGTGCATCAAATACCTGTTACCTCCATCCTTTTACTTCCCAGTCTGTGCTACTGACATGCATCCATCTCTAGGGCTTGAGAGCAGGGTTTTACAGAGTCCTAATGCCAGTTATGCACTGGCCAGGGAAATGAGAGCATACGGGTTGGAGCATTTCATATCCTTTTAGTTCCCCTTACATTGCTGGAGTGCTCTCATTGGGCTTGGGACTGAGTGAGTAGCTTTAAGTGAGGGGCACATTTGGAAAGGTATTTGCATTTTGTATCTGTCCTTTCAAGTCAGCCATTTTCACTAACCTCTTTTTTTCACTTTATGGAAATGGTAGAGGGAGTGAAGCATCTGTCCACCCTGCTATTCTTGAAAAGCACGTTCCAGGCCTAGTGCCAGGGTTTGCTTTAATCTAGAAATGAAAACTTGTTCTGTGACATAAATTCAGCTTCGGTGCAAAATAAGCTTAGTTATCTCTAAAGGTTATATCTTCAGTGTCATGATTAGAATCTGCACCATGGCTCAGATCAACCCCTCTATCCACAGCCCCTGTGGTAAAACTGGCAGAAGAAGGGTAAGAATTGAAAATCACTTTAAGTCTGCACATTTTCATTCTACTTCCCTGTCTCACTTTCTTCCCCATCTGGTGCAAAAACATACTGCAGTATCCCTCCTCCCTTCTTCACCCAGTCCTTCCATCCAGCTTCCTGACAGTTCAGCCTCTGTGTGTGCCAGGCAAGCCTTCCACCTGATCGCACCTGCCTTATGATCCACTGCATAGACCAGGAGTTCCCAACGTTTTTAGACTGAGGACCAGCAAGCCGCAGACTGGAAGTGACTGCGGACTGGCAAGCCATAGACCAGCAGCGACTGGCATACTACGGGTAGATAGCCAACCCATTTTTGTGCTCGGTATAAAAAAAGGTTGGCTGCCGGTCCACAGTCACTTCCGGTCCAGCAGCCAGCCCTCCTGTGGACTGGCAGCCAGCCCTTCATGGCCTGGCACTGGGCCATGGCCCGGGGGTTGGGAACCCCTGATATAGATGGTGGAGGGCTCTCCACAGAAAAGATAACGCAGCTTTTAATTTTTTTTAACAGAGTTTAAAGAGGGGATGATGTTTCCTACAGCTTGACCTAGCTTCTTCCCCAGCTTGTCTTTCACGTAGGACTGTGTTAATAGGCCTCAACAATCTTGGTAGGTTACATTATGCCATTCAGTCATATTATACATTAGGGTAATTGATATACAGGTTACTTTTCAAATTTGTAGCTATTTCATTTAACCAGTATATTGAAATGTTTCCTGTAGTTGGAAGCTTGGTAAGTATTCTCCAGATAGCAAGCTTCTTGTACCTGGCTAGCTGAGGTACAAGAAGCTTTAGAATTTGGTACATGTTGCTGGATAATTTGGAAAGTGCATAGTAGGTACTATCTTAGCATGGCTATAATAATACTAAGTATATGAAAGAAAGTATAAACATCATGTTAGCATCCTTGGTAAGTAGAGGTGGTGTTATGGAAAGACCTTGCAAGAATAATTCTGTTCTCTTCTACCAACTCCTCTACTGTTTATTCCAATGAGAAGGGAAAACATTTGCAGTGTAAATGGGATGCTTAGTCTTACCAGTATGTGAATAATGGCTTTGTTGCTCCAGCTAGTTTACAGGATGTTTAGAATGGGGTCCATTTTAGTCAAGGAGCAAAAACCAGCCTCAGGTTCGACATCAATAAGAAGAAATAACATTGAGAGGTCTGTGCTGCTTGATTTTTCTCCATGTCAGCATGACTTGTGACTCTTCAGCAGCTCAGCACTCCATCCTGCCATGGGGATGAGCTCTAGAACACTGAATTTGAAATGATCTAGATCACAATATAGAAGCCACAGAGATTCTTGTCTGTTGACTTGGTTCAAGCATCCCAGGCGCAGTAGCTTTTCAGGCTGTTGTCCATAGGGCTGTTCAGTCTTCAATATTAACAGTGCCCTGTCCAGGCCTTTCCAGAAGAGGTGAGTTTTTAAAAAAAAATCATGTAAAGTATCTCTTCTTTTTAACTAACATAGATTTCTATGGTAATCACTGTTTACCAGGTACCTAGGAGATGGGGAGAAAGGGCAAACTCTTT
>NW_005842797.1:318861-322002 GCF_000455745.1 Alligator sinensis
TCCAAAGAGTTATGGGAATTGGTTTTGCTGTTTTATGGATAATAATCACAGATTCTTAGCTACCATAAATCACTGTAGCCCCATCTAAATCAATGGACTTTCTGGGAATAGGATCTGCTGTTTTTAAATAAATACTATACTTTTAGCTAATGACGCGTTTACTTGCAGTAGTTGTTGTTGCCTCCATCTTTAGATGGACATCTTGTGCCTGTTTTTTTTCCTCTTGCTCAAACCAGCAATTTAAACTCAAATATAATTTTAGACTAAACCTCCGCAAATGCTAAATTATGCTGTTGGGTTGAGATGGAAGATTCCTAAGCCTCCAGTCTTGACAGCAGGGGAGAAGCTTCAATGTGAATGAAATTATTTTTCCAGGTAGAGGCCAAACACTACTGGTGTCCTGATGGGCATCAAACAAGTAGTCTTTGCTTTCAAGTGAGACTTCTTTTGATGAGGGTGACCAACAATAGATCCACAGTGTCTTCCTTGACTGAAACCTGACTTGGACAAGCATTTCCTCTTCCATAATTGGGCCTCTTTTAACAAACATCTTAGGAATGTCAGTAGGGATGTGAAAAGTTAAATGATTAATTGTTTAACTGGTAAGACCAGTGATAACAGGTTAGCTTATGGCTTGGAGCGGGGGCGGTTTTTCAGGGAAGTGGGAGAAGGGAAGCCATGGGGTGCCCCAGTAGAAACTGAAAGGTGACAGGGCAGGCAGAAGGGGGAGGAGGTACTATGGCTTATGAGGTTAAGGAGGAAACCAGTAGGCAGACTAATGATTTATCAATTAAGCCATTAGCTCTTTCACAGGTGCTCCTTCCCTCCTATTCAGGGGCTTCCCCTGGTCTGTGTTTTCTGGCTGTGCTTGCCATTGCCTCCTCCCTCCACTCACCCTCCCCCACCCCGCCACAAAGGGCCCCTGGAGCAGCTCCTAGCAACAGCTGTGTCTAAACTGCTATATTATCAACTGATATAGTTAGACGAGGTTAAATGGATATTTTTTTAATAGTATGTACGTCCCTAAATCAATAATGTTACCTTATTTCCAGGATCAAAAAAGAGGACATCTGTGGGGGCAGGGGGCAGGTTATATGATTGTGGGGTAGGGGGCAGTGATATGCCTGTGCGCGCGCAGTGCGCAGTGATATGCCCCCCCCCCCCCCCCCCCGCGCCCGCGCCCCCCCCCGTGCTGCCGGTGCCCCCCACTCCTGAAACAGAGCCCCATGTCATCCCAGGCCTCTTGTGCACACTAGGACCGTGTGAAATTTTGCCCGGTGTTTTGTTTCAAAGTTGTTTTGATGCACTTCGTGCTCGAAACAGCAAAATTGAAACAAAACAAAAGCCTTTGAAACAGCCTTGAGACAAAACAAGGGCATTTGAAATGTTTCGAGTTTCAAAGGCAGGCTTACTTGACTTAAGTTCCAGTCCCAGCTGGCGGCAGCAGCCTCTTGTCATCCAGCAGCCAGATCAGGGCCCGCAGGGGCTGTGCCAGACTCCTCCTGGGGGTGCAGGCGGGCCCCCGATCTGCCTGCTGGATGACAGGAGGCTGGTGCTGCCACCTAGGACCAGCTCTGGGCGCAACCCACACCCAGCTCTGGGAAGATTGTTGCCGCTGCTGGCCCCAGGTGGCAGAACCAGCCTCCTGTGATCCAGCAGGGAGTTTGGGGGTCTGCACCCCTGGGAACAGTCCGGTACAGCCCCTGCAGCCCTCCCTGGGGTGCAGGTGGGCCTCCGATCTGCCTGCCAGATTTTCCTGGCACTGGGTGTGGAATAGCCTATGCGTGAAACAGCGAAACAGTTTCAGTGGAATGGAACGGAACAGTGTTTTCAAAATGAAACAAAACTCGAAACCAAACACTGTTCCATCAAATCAGAAGATGAAACAGAACAGTGCTGTTTCACACAGCCCTAGTGCACATGGCTACTGCCTGCACTCATGTGCACACGTTGGGGCCTGTGTGCAGAGCACATGACCCCTGACAGCCAGTCACCTTGCTCGCTGCTTCCAGCCCCAAGTATCCAAGCTCCTCATGCCTAGAAGAAGCGGAGGCAAAGAAAAAACCCAGACATTTGGTCACATTTTAAAAACCCGCCTGGACACGAGGACGGGAGGCCAAAGTTGCCCATCTTCCTTTCACTCTGATCCTTATTGTGGAAGCACTGCCCCGGTCTCTTACCCAGCTGACTGTCCGAAGGCACACGTGTCAAACAAAGCACCTTCATGTGCTATGCTGGTGGTTGCCTACCCCATTCTAGCATGTGGTAGTAGGAATTCTGCTTGCTGTCTTTTCATGTGAAACACCATGTTTTTTTGGGTGGAAGGAGAGGCCTGAGTATCCACATTCTTGATTTCCTTTGTTCCAAATAATTTGTGCGGCTTCCAAGTTTCTGTTGTGACGATATGAACCAGTAAAGGGGTTCAGGGCACTGAGTGTTTGCCCTCTGCAAATCTGAGTTTGTGCCATGTGCTGCTGTCTTATGTTGAGAAATGTTATTGATAGTGGCTTGTTTCCAATACAAATGTTTGTTTCTGCTTAGGGGGAAAAAAGATTCAGCACGTGCTAGCTTTTATTGTATTTGTTCATAGGAGCCTATGAATGTCATGGGCTTAAATCAGGGGTGCTCAACCCCCAGCTCAGTGGCCAGATTTAGCTCACGTTGCCCTGTTATCTGGCCTGCAGAATTCCCCATGTGTATGGAAATTTGGTGTGGGGGGAGTAGGGGTAGTGGCACCACTTCCCTGCAGCTAGATTTCCAGACCATGGGGAGTCCTGGGCCCTGCATGTTGGATCAGGTATCCAATCAAAGCATGCAGGGCTAGGCAGGAGCTGTGCTGCGCAACCAGGGCCAAATCCTGGTGTGGGGTTGCCAGGAAGGGGGGAGGGATACCACATACGCAGGGCCTAATCCCAGCATGCAGGTATGGAAGGGGGAGGCACTGGGGCCCAATCCCACTGCACAGGGCAGGGAGGGTGCTAAGTCCCAGTGCCTGATTCTGGCGTGCAGGGCTTCATCCAGTCTGCAGACCAGCCCCAGGTCACTCATCTGGCGTGTGGGGCTGTGCCCGCCTCCGCTCGATCAGGCGCTCTCGGGCTGCTCTAGCCCGAGTGGCCATTCTCACTGGCCACGGGCTCCCGC
>NW_005842797.1:322240-322660 GCF_000455745.1 Alligator sinensis
CCTTATTCCTGGGACCCAAGCTACCCAGGCTGGAATCTGCCTAGGGGTCTCACCCCTCCTGGTTTCTCAGCTGCCTCTAGCCTGTATGGCCCCAAGGCCTCCGCAACGCTACAACTACGGGCTAGCCAAAGGAAAACGAATACTGAAACTACAACTCAAACTCCTTTATCACGCCTAGCCCAGGCTCTGACCTGGGTGCCTTAGCCCGACTGATGAGCTCCCCCTGGCTACCGGCCTGTCAGGAGGCTTAAGGCCACCGACTTCCCCGGGTGCCTACTCTCGGGGTCCGCGGCTCCCTCTTTCTGGGAATCTTGTTTCTGGAGATCTCTCTCTCTCCGAGTCCGCTGCCGGCTTCCTGCCGGCCCGTCTGTCGCTTCTCTCGCGGGGTCCGCGCTCGGTTGCCTCACCGGGTCCCCCCCC
>NW_005842797.1:322814-326122 GCF_000455745.1 Alligator sinensis
CAGCCGCTGCAGTCGGCGCCGCTGCCTTGGTTGACCCCGTCGGGCCAGATGCATGTGCCCTGCTGGCACGGGTCCCGCTCTCGGGGTTCCCTGCGGGCTTCCCCCGCCTCCTCCATGGCCCTGCTTCCGGGGCCGCCTTTTATCTCAGCCAGGCGGCGTCTCCCGCCGGCGTCGCCCGGCCCCAGCTGGATATAAGCGCGGCTCACAAACCACGCTGGCAGTCTCCCCGCGCGCGTGTCCCTACTCGCTCCGGCCTCTGTGTGGGGTAAGTAGGTGGTTACTCCCCCCCTGGTCTGGCCCCGGGGTACCCTTCTAACCCCCGCGTCCCTGGGACAGGGACCAAAAGATCGAGTACCGCTGGTTTAAATATTATTTGGAAGACTAGAATTCTAAAGGAGACTAAAGTAGCAAATACCTGGTTTGTCTGTCTCTCCTCTGATACAAGAGTGTAGATCCTCTGACTTTGAAGGAGTTCCTTTGGATATTTATCCAGAGTAAGGGAGAGCTGGATTTGGGTCCTACTGTTTCTTGTGCTATTATTTCGTGTACTTTTTAGGAAAGAAGTATGAACTAGGTAGTCCTTCAGCTAGGTATGAAATGAAAAAATGTAAGGGGGTATGAGTAAGATGATGATGGAAGGCATAACACGGTGTCCTAAACAAAACGGTGAATTTCCTTAGAAAACGGGGAAAGACCTAGCAAGCTGAAGTTATGTCAACTTAAATGTTCCAAAGCCACAAACTGGGTTCCAGAAATCATGATGCTGGGACTCAGTCTCATGGATTAAAATTAATGATATGTGATGGTGGTTGATTTTAGCCTCTCTGTGTTTTCAAGATGCTCTATATTCATGAAGGAACCTTTTTTCAAAGTGAAAGCTGAGATTTTTGCATTCTTTTTACTTCAGAAGCTGGGGCATCTAGCAAAACATCAGATATTATAAGACTCAATCCAGTCACAAGAGGTAGTAATATTGAAAGCGAGTGGTCATTTTCCAAGTTCCTTAAGATCAGGACGTGATTGTTGAACATTTTAAAAAGTTTTTAAATATTCAGTTAAAAAAACCCAAACTAAATATCTGAAAACTGACATCTTTTCTGATTTAAAAATTAGAGAACTCTAATGTACTGCAACAGAAAAAGGAATTTTTGGACCAGTTTCTGAGATTTTTTTTTTTTTTTTTTAAGCTGCATCTAGTAAATGTAAAAACACATTGTGGGTGTTCTCATCAGTTTAAAGCAAACTTCTTTCAATTTAGCTGAAGTTGATTAGGAACAGATTTAAGATAAATTACCCTTTAAACTGAATCAGAATGTCCTCATTAGGATTTGAACTGATTTTATTTCATCTGGGCTAGGGACAATAATGACACACAAACCAGTGTAAATGATGAGAAACCAGTTCAAATCTGTAATACATCAGAAGTTTAGTGCGCATGAACTGTTTTCAAAATGGCCAAAACCGGTTTAAGATGAACCTGGATGGGATGTATCATCAGAGGGCATTTGTACACGTGTTTGCACTGTCACTGCCGTGCACTGCAGTGAAGGGTACGAGACCTTTAGAGGCCCGTCAGGCGGGTACTTGTGACGCTTGGAGTGGAATTAGGCACAGGACGCTTATCGGTTGCAAAGCAAGATTATTTACTCACGCCGTCAAGGTGGTGAAAGACGGAGGTCAGATATACTTAGTTAGTTACAGCTTAGAGTTCGCTCGGTCGGTCTGCAGACATATATATGGGCCGGGGGTCGGCGGGTTCAAGCTTATCGGGCATGCGAGTTGAGGGTACGCCAGGGAGGTCGCGGCGGGAAGATGCTGACAACTGATCGAATTGTCAGATTTACTCCAAGGTGCGGACAGAGTTGTCTTCTCCTTTGGCGGAAATGCAGCAGGGTTTTGTTTGTATGATAGCCAATTGTTTTTCGCCACGTCATAAATTTAATTAGAATCGCCAATTATCTCTAGGGATTTGTAGCAGGGCTACCCCTTTTCGCCCTGACCAATCATAAATCATGGGCTAAGTTTCGTTTCTTTAGAAGTTTCATTTCTTGGTTGTGTCGCAGTTATAAATCTCTTTTTGACATTCGCAGCAAAAAAAAAACAAAAACTGTTACCAACAAGGATTTTTCTTTAACCCTTAGTTGGCTTCAGTGTGGACTAAAATGCTTTAGATGGCATCTTTTGCCAGTGACATGGGCACTATCACAATTGGGTTGTGACACACTGCAGCGCTGGGGGTTTTGAAAAGTGTCCGGCCCTGCGGCGCATGTATTTGTATAAACAGCAAAAGCACGTCAGCATTGAGAAAATGGCGGTGGCGTGCTTTTGAACTAAAACACATCAAAGGTGTTTTAGTTCAAACGTGCACTGCTGCCATTTTCTGCACTCTGATGCTCATTTTGCCACTTATACAACGGCATGTGACGCAGTGAGTGTCAGCTCGCATGTGGAACAGACGCAATTAATTGAGTCTGCTGTGTTGTGTTGGATCTTTGGCACGTTGCAGCACAACAAGGCATGTGTATAAATGCCCAGACTTAACAAATTTAGGTTAAATTGGTTTATCAAACTTCTGTCCCAGATCCCCTCCAGATTTGAGTTAACTCTGTCCTCCAGCATCCCAAGATGCTTTACACTTGCCCTGCAAACCCCCTCCTGGTAAAGTGGATGGGTTAACCTTGGCCCAGGGTGTCTGCTCCAGCTGAGCAGGGAGGCGTGCTCTAGCGCCACCCAGCTTCTGGCCTGGACCAATGTAAGCATGTGCCCGCACTTCCAAAATCACAAGTGAATATCTGTTCACTTGCTTATTGGTTCAATCTACTCAGTTTAGACTAACCAGAGAAGATTGCATCAATTCAGTCTGTAGCTTTTTAACTGTCTGTACTTAGCCCTGGTGTGCATGTGCTTGTGTAGACAATGAGTTTCATTTCCTTATAAAGGAGAGTAGCCTATTTTTCAAAACGTACAACAGCTGTTGGAAAACTGTTTATTCCCTGAGTTGAATTTTTGCTGTTGCACAACACAAGTATTTGATGTGGATACTGTTAAGAAAACCAAGCAAGCATTTCAAATTGGATGCTTAGCTGACTTGGCCTTGTAGCTGCTATTTGGTGCATTCTGTTTTTGAGCTTTAGCTGGCTGCAGCATAAACTGTCTTCTGGTGGCATGTTGCAAGATATCCATGCAATGAACTAGCCAACCTCACTCGGGAGCCCTTTGGCTGGTCTCAATTCGTGCCCCCCCACACCCCCCCCCAACCTCCCCTGTTCCTAGGAGGTGGTGGCAATGGATGGACAGAGCCTGGGCGG